>NW_024081563.1:52537-68844 GCF_003009895.1 Hyaena hyaena | reverse complement strand
GTGGGGGAGAGAGAGGGAGGCAAACCATGAAAGACTCTTGAATACTGAGAACAAACTGAGGACTGAAGGGTGTGGGAGGGGGAGCAGGGAGATGGGCATGTAGGAAGGCACTTGTGGGGATGAGCACTGGGTGTTATATGGAAACCAACTTGACAACAAACTATTTGTAAAAAAAAATAATAATAATTTAGTATGGCAAATGTCAAAGAGTTTACTGCCTGTGTTCTCTTCTGGGAATTTTTTCATGGTTTTCTGTCTCACATTTAGGTATTTAATCCATTTTGAATTTATTTTTTGTATGGTGTAAAAAAGTGATCTGGTTTCATTGTTTTGTATGCTGTTGTCCGGTTTTCTCAACATCATTCCTTGATTAAATTCATTCCTAAGTATTTTGTTCTTTTCGATGCCATTGTAATTGGATTGTTTTCTTTTCCAGATAGTTTGTTGTTACTGTATAGAAATGCAACTGATGTTATTTATTGATTTTAATATCCTGCAATATTAGGGGCTCCTGTGTGGCTTAGTCGTTCAAGCGTCCGACTTTCGCTTAGGTCATGATCTCGTGGTTCGTGGGTTCGAGCCCCGCGTCGGGCTGTGTGCTGACTGCCAGCTCAGAGCCTGGAGCCTGTTTCAGAGTCTGTGTCTCCCTCTCTCTCTGACCCTCCCCTGCTCACGCTGTCTCTCTCTCTCTCTCTCTCTCCTAGAAATAAATAAAAAATTTTAAAAAAATATCCTGCAATATTAGTGAATTCACTTATTAGTTCTAATAATTTTTATGGAGTCTTTAGAATTTTCTATATAGAAGTTCATATCACCTGCAAATAGGACAGCTTTGTTTTTTCCTTTCTGATTAGAATACCTTTTATTTTCTTGCCTACTTTCTCTGGCTAGGACTTTAAATCTTATGTTGAATAGGAATGGTAAGAATAAGCACCCTTAAATTTTTTTTGATCTTGAGAGAATAAATTCCAATTTTCCACTCTTATGATGTTATCTCTGGGCTTGTCATATATGGTCTTTATTATATTGAGATATGTTTCTTCTGTGCCTAATTTTTGAGAATTTTTATTTTGAAAAGATATTATATTTTGTCAAAGGCTTTTTCTGTATCTACGGAGATGATTGTATACTTTTTATCTTTTATTATATTAATGTGGTATGTCACATTTATTGATTTACATATGTTGAATCATCCTTGCATCCCAAGGATAAATCCCACATGATCATGGTGTATGATCTTCCTAATATGTTGGTGAATTTGATTTGTTAATATTTTGCTGAAGATTTTTATATCTATGTTTGTCAGGGATATTGGTCTGTAATTTTTTCCTTACGGTTTCCCTATCTGGATTTGGTATGAGAGTAATACTGGCCTTGTAAATTGTTTGTAGGAGTTTTCCTTCCAGTTTTTTGGAAGATTTTAGAAGGTCAACATCTTCTATGATTCACATTTGCAAAGCCCCATGTTCCCTACAAGGTAACATTTGTGGGTTCTGGGGATAAGGACATGGATATCTTTGGGGGATCATTATTCAGTCTACCACATCATATAAATATTTTACTTATTCAATAAAAAAGAAAGCAATATAACAAAGTAAACTAAAATCTTCATCTATCTTTTCCTTTTCAGGTTCTGTGTTTTCTGTCACACTAAGAAAAGCCTTTCCCACTGTAGACTGTAAAAATAGTTATTCATATTTTCTTCCAATATTTTATGAGTATTATTATCACTGATAAATTTTTAAATTCTCAAGTTAGTTAACATTTAGTCTTGAAAAACTTTTTCATTGAGGTATAATTTATATACAGTTAAATGCTCAGATCTTAAGCAAAATGTTCAATTAGTTTTGACAAAACCATAAACCTGTGTCACACACTTCTCTATCATGATATAAAATATTTCCTTCATTCTAAAGAGTTGTTTCCTGAAATTCCACATCAATATTCTCACAAAAGTTTCACTGTTCTGAATTCTATCATTATGGATTAGTTTTACCTCTTCTTGAACATTGTATAAATAGAAGCACAAAGTATGATGTCTTTTTTTGTCTGGTTTCATTCACTCATCATAATGATATTGAGATGCATCCATCCTGGCTGAACAAACTTAAGCAAAGAAAATAAAACGTCAAAACCAAACATGTGGGTGTCTGGGTGGCTCATTCGGTTAAGCATCCAGTCCTTGATTTGGCTCAGGTCACAAACGGTGAGATCAAGCCTCTGCATCGCGCTCTGCACTGACAGCATAGAGCCTGCCTGGGATTCTCTCTTTCCTTCTCTCTCTGCCCCTCTCCTGCTCGTGCGCTCTCTCTCCTTCTCTCTCTCTCTCTCTCTCTCTCAAAAGAAATAAGTAAGCTTTTTAAACACACACACACACACACACACACACACACACACACGGGCGCCTGAGTGGCTCAGTCAGTTAAGCGTCAAACTTGGGCTCAGGTCATGAACTCATGGTTTGTGGATTCAAGCCCTGCATCGGGCTCTGTGCTAGCAGCTCAGAGGCTGGAACCTGTTTCAGATTCTGCGTCTCCCGCTCTCTCTCTGCTTCTCCCCTGCTCATGCTCTGTCTCAAAAATAAATAAACTATAAAAATTTTTTTAAATAAAATAAACACACACACACAAAAATAAGACATTGACCTAATTATCCATTGACAGGTGAAAGATAAACTAAGATTTTAAATAGAGACACACACACACACACACACACACACACACGTATATATGTGTAGTAGGTGAGGTCACTCATGACCTCAGATCAGGCAAATTATAATCATTGATTTTATTTTATATTATTTTGTTTTACTTATTCTGCAGAAATTCCATAGAACACTCTCACTCCTGTTCCTCCCTCAAAACGTTTAGATATATTTCATAGCTTTACATTTAACATCAGAAAAATCTCCATCTCTGGCTCTATAAAGATATATCTGGAGGCACCTGAGTGGTTCAGTCAGTTGAGCATCCAACTTCAGCTCAGGTCATGATGTCACAGCTGGTGGGTTTGAGTC
Organism: Hyaena hyaena; assembly: GCF_003009895.1. Lineage (NCBI taxonomy): Eukaryota > Metazoa > Chordata > Mammalia > Carnivora > Hyaenidae > Hyaena > Hyaena hyaena. The sequence continues at coordinate 65,828 of NW_024081563.1, read as the reverse complement.
CTACATTAGGCTCTTGGGATTCTGTTCCCCTCCCCTGCTCATGCTCTGTCTCTGTCTCTCTCTCTCTCTCAAAAGTAAATAAACATTAAGATATTTTAAAAAGATATATCTATAAATACATATATTCTAGACATATGAATATATAGAGTATATGTACATACAATTTGTTAAATGTTTATTTTGAAAGAAAGCATGAGTGGAGGAGGGGCAGAGAGAGAGGGGGAGAGAGAATTCCAAGCAGATTCTGTGCAGTCAGCACAGAGCCCAATGCAGGACTCGAATCCATGAACCTTGAGATCATGACCTGGGTGGAAATCAAGAGTTGGAGACTGAACAGACCACCCTGGCACCCTGAAAGAATGTATATTTTTACGTATAACAAGTTACATGTTATATGTAAGGAAAGCATTAAATATATATATGTAATAGTATATATTATTTTTTTAATAGAAAGTGCCAAGTCTGGGCCTGGCAGTCTAGCTCTGGGCCCTCCAGAATAAACTCCACCTTTCCCTCTCGAAGCACAGTCCTTCCTGTCCCCTTTCATTGAGGAACCTGACACATCTATGCAAGTCCTGTCATTGCTGCTTATTAGGTGACTAAATTTATGTAAGTCACTTCCTCTCTAGGGGCCTCAGGTTTCAGAGATGAATCATGATATTAATAATTTCCACATAAAGGGGCTGCATTAAGTGTTAACAAGTTATGTACAAAGAGACCCAAGTAGGTAGTGGAAACATAATAAAATTTTAAGCTTCATCTTCCACCCCATCCCCCCTTGGTGTTCCCAAAGCTTAAGGTCACTGTAGGTGTTCAGGGTACGATTTCTTCTTTCTTTTCTGCCTTGACAACTGTTTCCCTAAGACCCAGGCTGGAGGCACAACTCTGCCATTCACTACTACAAACCTGTTGTCCAAAGTGAATCCTGGGAGAGATGGGGACAAGGTGAAAAGTGACTTGGAATTTATCAGAGTTGGAGTCCCAGCATGACCATACCCAGCTGTGTGGCTTTGGCAAGTCACCTAAGACTCCTCGTGCCTCAGTTTCCTTACCTATAAGGAGGAGGGAAAATAATAGCATCTACCTCAGTGGCCACCCTCACTTTCTATCTCACATCACACCCCTTCTCTTCCAACATGACTCACCTTCAGGCTCAGGACGTGGCTGGCTGGCCTCACTCTGCAACAGCTGACCCAATCCACACCCCCTTTCAGAGAAACCACACCCTGGAACCAAGAGGAACCTACCAGAAACTAGTGACATCTCGCAGGCTCTTTGAAGCAAGAGCGTGCAACCACAGAGCTGAACCCAATTTCCATTCCTCATCCAACCTTTTGTGCACCTAAATGCATATAATGAATATTCTCTGACCCTTCCTCTGGGGACCAGCCAGGTGCTGGGCTTTGCTGAAGACAGAGTCTCTGCCTTCAGGGAACTTCTGATCTGTTGGGAGAGAGAACACTAGACATCAATTCCACACAAGGGCTGACTGTGGGGAGCTCTGGGGTCTGTGGGAGCCCAGAGAAGAGGGTCCAATCCCATTTGAGAATCAAGGTAGGCTGTTTGGATGAAGTCACACTTTATGTGAGCTCATTAAGTATGGGAATTCAGTGTAAAGGCCTTCCATGGAAAGACATCTAGACAAGAGGGGGCCTGTTACATTGTAGTAACCACTTGTAGATAGTTCAGTGGTCAGAGCACAGCATGTGAGGCCAAATGTGGCAAGAGATGAGGCTGGAGAGGTCTGTCAGGGGTCAGAACTGTGGATGGCTCTAATTGTCAAACAAGGAGCTGGAACTTTAATGCTAGTGGAGGGGGTGTAAAGGTAGAAAGCCATGTGTTGGCTTCTGCATCACTGCCCTCTCATTGCTGGGGCGCAAAATAGTAGGTTGGAAATGGCCAGTCTGGAAGCAGGGAGCCAGGGAACAGACTTGGGATTGCTCATATGAAGGATGTTGAGGCTGAAGCAAGGCAGTGGCAGAGGATGAGAAAAGGTGGGTCTGAGAGACAGAAAGGAGAATCAGCTGGACTTGGTGAGGGATTGGCTCTGATGAGAGCAAGGGTGTTCGGGCTGCACATAAGGCAGAGGACACAGGGCAAATGTATTGTGCAAGTGCTAAAGGGGTGATTAAGGCAAAGATAATGGTGGGAAGACCTCTGAGGGCTGAGAAATCAGTGTGGGATAGAAGGGCCAGAAATACCTTTTTGGATGAGGAGGGATTCAGGCTAAGACTCACTGTGTGACTTTGGGCCAGTCATTTTATCTTCCCTTGGTTCTTTAGATTTTCACCTGTTGGGCGTGTCTGCCTGGCTCAATTGGTAGACCATGCAACTTTTAATCTCAGGGTCATGAGTTCAAACCCCACATTGAGCATGGAGCCTACTAAAAAAAAAAATGAAAGAAAGATATATGGCTAGATTTCTACCTCCTAACTTAGGAAGCAGAGAACGATAATTGTGAGGAATGAATCACATAAAAGAATGTCCAGGAAGTGCCTAGCCCTGTGGTTATTTAGAGGGGGAGTCATGTGACAGGTGAGTTTGGTCCAGGGTGCAGGGGGAGAGGTTGGGCTGGGCTGCCATTTGTGCAGCAGCATTGTTTTTGGCAATGGGAAACACATTCTTGCAGAAGAAGATGCGTGGGAAAGGGAAATGTGACTTGAACACATAGATGTTGGATTTGAGAGGGTCAAAGTCCAAGGCAGGACTTACTCTGGGAGGCTGTGTCTTGGCAGTCAGCAGTGAAGAGCCTCTCTGAATCATGAACCCAAGACAGCCACTTCCTCAGGAAGTACCCAGGCCTGGGAGGCCTACGGCCTCTGGGCTTTGATCTCAAGTCAGCACCTGAGTTGCTGTGTGACCCTGAGTCAGTTCTCACCCACTCTGGGCCCCAGTTTCCCATATGAAGAACAACGATAAAAGCATGAGTGTGTTGGTGAAAAGGTGGATGAAATGTTTCCAAAGGCCCTCTCCATGTTTGTTATGCTTCAATTCTATGACCCTGAATCCTTTTTTTAAAACGTCTAGTCCTGTTTCCATTCCTGACTTATTGTGTGGCAATGAGACAGCCGCTGGACCTCGCTGGGCCTATTTTCACATCTGGAATATCAGGAGATTGAGCAGGAGACTCTCCAGTGTCCAATGATTCTCCCTGGAGGACTCTCACCCTCATCTCCAGCAGAATCCTTCAGACAAATCAGAGGAACTTGAGGCGCTGGTCACAGGCGACCCCCCTTCCAAATCTTCCGTCTTCTCCCACTGCCCTCCCCTCCCTACTGTCAGGAGTTTGCAGCACTGGCTCCCTTGCCAAACTTGTTGCCATGACAACAGGTTACAAATATCTCAGATGCAGACGAAGATTTTAACCCAAGAGCTGCTGGTCCAAGGGCTTCTTGTTCTCTCCCCACACCAGACTGAGGGAACAATCTGGCATAGTCTTCGGATTCAAGTGACTTCCCTGATCACAAGCCTGCTAGGGCTCCTCAGTGTCACAAGAATACGTCCTGTTGTCTGAGGTTCTCCTAAAACCTGACTCAAATCTTTACAATCACATTTCCCACTTGCTTCCATTAAGGAGTGATTACTCCTATTTCGAATACCTACTGTCTGCCAAGGACTCTCTCGGATGCTTTACACAGAGTAGTTAAGGAAATCTTCCTAGAACTTGATCAGATAGATATTATTATTCCCATTTTGTAGAAGAGAAAACTGAGGCCCATGGATGTGACTTGAGTAAGGATGTCAGACAGTCAGAATTCAAACTCAAATTCGTCAGATTTCCAAACCCAGGCTTTTCCCATTGCTAGTGGTTCACAAATGTTTGTCTACACAGTTGGGACATATCTAGATAATCTGGGGCAGCTAAAAATTCAGATTCTAACTTCCATTCAAGAAAGTGGAACATACCTGTCTCCTCTAATTCCTGAGACCTTTTAATATAAAAGGAAAGGGATCGTGTGTAATAAACCCACATCTCCAAAAAAAGCTGGAAGAGGTCCCATCACTGGGAGTGAGATTTCGCCAATTTTCTGGCAAGCAGAAAGGGGCTTGAGTTGTGGTACCTAGGAATGTAGGACAGAGAAGGGAAGAGACACAGCTCACATGCAGGAGAGGACCTGCGAAGGAAAGACCTGATTTACCCTACAAAATCTGTTGAGATTCTGGCACAAAAGAGCTATCCTGATGGCAGGCACAAAATGCAGAGGCCCTGACAGAAGTATTGAAAGTATGTGTTGGAACAGTTGACTCCTTTACCCTCCCTCTGCCCTTCCCCATGTTTGTTGGTAGAAATCAACAACTGCGCTTAAAATCCAGAGGGTTTCTTAAAGAAATCAAACAGTCCCAGAGCAAAACCTCTGCTTTCTGGTCTTAGGAGTCCTCCAGTAGAATGTGCGAGGCCCATCCCAGTCACCTTAAAGAAAAGTCTAGTAGTGGGCTTGGCCAATCTCTGCCTCTCACACAAGCTCTCAACCAAACAACTTTATTGGTTTCTTCTTAAATCAATGGGCTGACAGGTTTGAATGTTTGTAAAAAATATGCTCATTGGTTTATGAATGAACTAATGAAGAAATGGGAAAAACTAAGGGTGTGCCTATCTCAAGTAAAAAGAAAAAGCAATTATTAAGCTCAAGAACAAAAAAATGGAAAAATAAATCCATGTAATTACAGTACATTTCTTGGGTCTGTGGCAACTGCTGATTTACTAGAAATTGGGATATAAACATATTGGAAGAGTGAAGGCAGGAGATATAAGGATGTGTGTGTGGAGGGGGATAAAATCCTGTCTTACTATAATGAGATGTCAAGAGATAATGTTTCAAATTGCTAAGTTAGGAAATAGTTGTAATAGAATATTGTATGTGAACTATACTCCAATCAGAAAAGAAATAGAAGTGGGGTGCTTGGATGGCTCAGTTATTTGAGCCACCAACTCTTGATTTCAGCTCAGGTCATGATCTCATGGTTCATGAGATCGAGTCTCATGTTGGACTCCTACCTGACATTGCTCACTCTCTATCTCTTTCTCTCTCTCTCTCTCAAAATAATAATAATAAAAAAGAAATAGTAGTATAAATACATTATATACTAACATGGTTGTCCTTCAATTAAAAATCCTTTCAGCTACAAGTAACACAAAACCAAACTGACAGCAGCTTAAACACATATGGTTTTATTTATTCATTTATTTATTTTGGGGGTGGAAGTTAATTTATTGTTAACATAAGTGTGGCACAGGTTCAGCTGCTCAGTGATGTCATCTAATTGTTTCTTCCTTCATGTGCTGCATCTGCATCCTCTTGTTCATCTCCTCACAGTCATAAGATTGCTGTCACAGCTCCAGGCAGCATGACTATAGTCAAGGTAGAGAGAAGGAAAGGGACAGCATCAGGTATGTGTGTATCAGAGAGCAAAAGCATTTTCAGAAGCCCCTTCTCCCCAGCAAATCTCCCATGGCCATACTGGGACATATAACCATCTCCCTGCAAGGGAGGTTAAGAAAGTTTCTGGCTCTTCAACCTCTGACTGGGACATGACAAAGGAGAATGGGGTTGGGAGTGGTAAATGCCAGAAGAAACAGCCAAAGACTGGTAAAAATGGTTTAATGTAGTTGCCTCTAGGAAGTGGGACTTGTGGTGGGAGGGGACAAGATATTACTGGGTTTTCTTATGAGCTCTTCAGGACCACTGTATTTTGTAAGTATATGCAAGTGTTATTTTGATGAAAAATTAAAATTTAGAAATAAAGTGTTATGGTTTCTATGAAAGAAAAGACATTAAAAAAAAAATAAAAACTGGTAGCAGTTTTCTGTCTCCAGAGAAAAGGGCATCAATTCACCTAAGCTTGTTACTTAGACTAAGGTATCTCAGGTATCAAATCCCTGTTGTAGAGAAAATTGCTCTATCACCATCAGTAGTAACATGGTTGGTGGAAAGCTGTACAGCACTGTGCAGCAGTTACAAGGGTTGACTGTGGTTAGACAGTCCTGGTGCAATTTCCTGTCTGCCATTTATTAGCTCCGTGACCTTGGGCAAGTGACATCTGGGAACCTCAATTTCCCTCTTCATGAAATGAAGGTAATTCAAGTGCCAGGTACAGAGTGAGCATTCAGCAAACATTATCCACTCTGATTAAAATGTTAAATGTTCTGAGCAGTGACAATTTGAGTGTACTTTAACAGCATTGTTCTTTCACTGAGTTCATTTTTCATCTCAAACATGGGTTTGCACTGGAATGTCCCTGAAAATTATTTGTTCCTGAGAGATGTGTGTGCATATTTTTGCCTAGGCCTTTGCTCACGGAAGATGCTCAGTTTGTAACACACCGAGAAATCTGCAGGCTTAGATTGCTGTTGACTCCTATTGAAGGAAAGACTGTAAAAAGGAACTAGACCAGATTGTCGCTTCCACTATATATATTATTTAATGTTAAAAAAACAATCCACTCTGTGAAATGTCCTGCTGATTATTATGATTGCCTCATGTTGGCCTCAGGGTGGGGAAGAGAATAATGACTTCCTCTCTCTGATGTTAAGATGAGAGCTGGAGATCTGAACTACAAGTAGGGAATTTATGGCTAAAAACTATCCAATCGTTTGATGATCATCTTGCCCACACATGGTATCAGTGCTGGGGGCTAAGGAGACAAACAGCCACTATGCAGCCTCATTCAGAGGGGGCATGGGTGGCATTCTCTTGGAGAGGTAATATCTGATAATTCATTTACAATTTTCCTTCCTGGCTTGGTATTATCACCTGTTATCCCTAAGACTCCAGTAAAGCTCTATTTATCACACACAGAAAATACTGCATCCATAAGGAGAAAATATAAAAGAATGTTATGAAAAAGGTACCTTTGGAGAATAAAAGAGTGCTTAGAAATTTAAACAATTTCTAAAGCAAAAGAGCCCATCTATCTATCCAAAGAAGAATGGAAAAGAAAATGTGGTATACAGATACATCAGAATATTATTCAGTCATAAAAAAAAAATGAAATCTTGCCATTTGCAACAAAATGGATGGATATAGAGGGTATAAGTGAAATAAGTCAGAGAAAGACAAATACCATATGATTTCACTCATATGTGGAATTTAAGAAACAAAACGAGGGAACAAAGGAAAAAAGAGACAAGCAAAACAGACTTAAATACAGAGAACAAACTGGCGGTTATCAGAGGAGAGGCGGGTGGGGGCATAGGTGAAAGGGATTAAGAGTACCCATTATGATAGGTGAGTTAATGTATAGAATTGTTGAATCATTATATTGTATACCTGAAACAAATGTAACACTGTATGTTAATTATACTTGAGTTAAAAAATAAACACAATTTAAAAAATAAAAATAAAATTTCCTTCCTCCAACATTTTCAGTAGAAGATAAAGTCAAGAAAATGTCCCAGAATACAGAATAAAAAACAAATGGTGGGATACTTAGAGTTTCTGGTCTGGCATGTAAGAAGTTTGGAAGCCATCACTCCATACATACAATAGGAAAAAAGCTGAACTGAAAATCAACAACTCTTCTTGGATTAGTCAGAGAACTGTGCTCATAGGGCAACCTTCAGCACCCCTCCCAAATAGAAGAGGTAGTCTGACAGATGAAGAAAACCACAGTTTATTGGAGTGGAAGCTCAGGGTCAGAAAACTGCAGGAAACAATGCCAGTGTAGGAAAACAAAAACTGTAATTCATTAATTGCTAGAGGTTTAGTGATGACAAGTTTGAAAGATAAAATCTCTAGGGTAACATAATAAACGCCATATATGAAAAACCCACAGCTAATATCATCCTCAATAGGGAAAAACTGAAAGCTTTTCCTCTAAGTTCAGGAACAAGATAGGAATGCCCACTCTCATCACAATTATTTGACATAGTATTGGAAGTCCTAGCCACAGCAATCAGACAACACAAAGAAATAAAATGCATCCAAATCAGCAAGGAAGAAGTCAAAATTTCATTATTTGCAAATGACATGATACTTTATATACAAAACCCACCAAAAGACTCCACCAAAAAACACTTGCTAGAAGTGATACACAAATTCAGTAAAGTCTCAGGCTAAAAAATCAATGTACATAAATCTGATGCATTTCTGTACACCAAAAGTGGAGCAGCAGAAAAAGATATCAAGGAATCAATCCCATTTACAATTGCACCAAAAATAACAGGATATCTAGGAATGAACCTAATGAAAGAGGTGAAAGACCTGTACTCTGAAAACTATAAGACACTGATGAAAACAACTGGATTTGACACAAAGATATTCCATGCTCATGGATTGGAAGAACAAATAGTTTTAAAAAGTCTATACTATGCAAAGCAATTTACACACTTAATACAACAATCTCTATCAAAATATCAACAGCATTTTTCACAAAGCTAGAATAAAAAATCCTAAAATTTGTATGAAACCACCAAAGACCCTGAATAGTCAAAGAAACTTTGAAAATGAAAAGCAAAGCTGTATGTATTAGAATTCCAGACTTCAAATTATATTACAATGCTGTAATGAAAAAACAGTATGGTACTGGCAGAAAAATAGACATATAGATTAATGGAACAGAATAGAAAACTCAGAAATGGCTCCTTCTTATAAAGACACTTCTGGGAGGAGAAGTTAAGATGGCGGAAGAGTAGGGGGAACCTAAACTTGCCTCCTTCCTTGAGCACAGCTAGATAAATATAAAATAATTTTGAACACCCAGGAAATCAGTCTAAGGACTGAGACAGCAAAGGTGCACAACTTAAAGTAGAAGAAAAACCACACCATGGAAGGTAGGAGCTGCAGAGAGTTGATTGGAGGAAGAAAAGAACTGCAGGTGTTGCAAAGGGGAGGGAGACCTGGTCACAGAGAGGAGCAAGAGCGGAAGAGGGAAAGGACGCACAAGGGATTGCACAGAAAAACTCTTCCCCCAAATCACTGACTGGGAAAAGGAGAGCGGCTGACTGCCACAAGTTATTATAAGCAGCAGAGTGCAAAGTCTTAAGCTGTAGTCCACACCATTGCCAGCGTCATGCTGGGAGGGCTTAGCAGTCCTCTTATGGGGAAGGAAGGCAGGGACCCAGTATGGGCAGTGTGGTCTGAGGATCCCCTGGGTTGCTCAGGGAGAAAGAGTTCCCCTGCTTGAAGTGCATTTGGAAGTGGTGGTGTGGCCTCTCCAGGGACAAAAAGAACCGGTGACACCAAAATGCTTCCCTGTGTCCTACCATAGGATGAAAGACACCAGCTGCGGGCAGCAAACCTTGGCACCAGCTTTGTGTTGTGCTTTACTATAAATTCCAAACTGCTGTGTGGTTGTGTGACCACTTTTCTAGGACAAATCAGCAAATGGCAGAAGTACAGCAAGACCATCCCTCAGAGGATCAGCATGGGTCCCTAAAATTTGGAGTTCGAGTTGTTCAAGTGAGCCACATGCCTGAGATAAAAACACAAGGAGTATTTTGCTGCCTGGCAGGCAGACAGTTCAGACACAGGCAGGGTAATGCCAGGGATATGGCAGAAACCAAGGGCACAAGACAGGTGATTGTTTGTTCATCTGTGAGGGCTCCCTGAAAAATGGCAGGTGTTAACTCCTGTCCAGGGATGAAAGAGCGGGGTGATGCCATTTCCAGCCCTTCCCTCAGCTCATTAGCACTGACCAACTTCAGTGAACAAAACAGGGCCATGCAGTGGAAGCCAGAGGCACTTACAACAAGCCCCGCCCCCCTGAACCCTGAAGGTGCATCTCAACTAGGGCAAGTGCACCTGAGAATCAACACAGCAGGCTCCACCTCCAGAAGACCAGCACAAACCCTTCCCATGCACCAAGTCTACTGATCAGAGTGTGCAGCAAAGATTCAGCTCTAATGGAAATAGTATCTAGCTTCCTTTTTTGTTGTTGTTGTTGTTGTCGTTGTTGTTACGGACCTCTTCTTATATAGTCATTACTCTCAGGAGCATGAATAATAAAACAGACTTTCCAAAGAATCAGACACACACACACACACACACACACACACACACACACAAAACAGTGATCCAGATAAAATGGCAAAATGGAGGAATTCACTCTAAAAGAAAGAACAGGATGAAGTCATGGCCAGGGATTTAATCAATACAGATACAAATAATATATCTGAGCCAGAATTTAAAGCAATAATCATAAGGATACTAGCTGAGCTTGAGAAAAGCAAAGAAGACACTAAAGAATCCCTTACTGCAGAGATAAAAGAACAAAAACTAGTCAGGCTGAAATAAAAACTGCTACAACAAAGAAGCAAAACCAAAAGGTACAATGAGAGTGAGGATGGTTGAAGCAAGGAAATGAATCAGTGATATAGAAGATAAAATTATAGAAAATTGTGGGGGTGCCTGGGTGGCTCAGTTGGTTAAGCATCTTACTTTGGCTCAGATCACGACCTCAGTTCGTGGGTTTGAGCCCAGCATCGGACTCTGTACTGACAGCTCAGAACCTGGAGTTTGCTTCAGATTCTCTGTCTCCCTCTCTCTCTGCCCCTCCACCACTCACACTGTCTCTCAAAAATGAATATACATTTAAAAAATTATGGATAATTATGAAGCTAGATAAAAAGGTTTTGGATCAAGAATGTAGACATAGGATAGAACACATACTGGGACATAAAGCAGCACTCAATAAATATAAAAGAATTGAGATCATACCATGCACACTTTCAGATCATAACGCTTTGAAATTTGAAATCAATCACAGGAAGAAGTCTGGAAAACCTCCAAAAACATGGAGGTTAAAGAACACCCAACTAAATGAGCCAATCAGGCAATTAGAGATGAAATTAAAAAATATATGGAAACAAATGAAAATGAAAACACAACAATCCAAACTCTATGGGATGCGGCAAAGGCAGTCCTAAGAGGAAAGTACATTGCACTCCAGGCAAACTTCAAGAAATTAGAAAAAGTGCCAGGGCAAAATCTAACAGCTCACCTAAAGGAACTAGAGGCAGAGCAACAAGAGAACCCCAAATCTGGGAGAAGAGAAATAGTAAAAATCAGAGCAGAAATAAACAACATAGAGACCAAAAGAAACAATTGAACAGATCCATGAAACCAAGAGTTGGTTTTTTGAAAAAAATAAACAAAATCGACACACCTCTAGCCAGGCTTCTCAAAAAGAAAAGAGAGAGCACCCAAATAGACAAAATCATGAATGAAAATGGACTTATTACAAACAACCCCTCAGAAATACAAGCCATTATCAGGGAATACTATGAAAAATTATATGCCAACAAATTGGACAACTTAGAAGAAATGGACAAATTCCTAAACACACACTCACTACCAAAATTCACATGGGAAGAGATAGAAAATCTGAACAGACCCATAACTAGTGAGGAAATCGAATCAGTTATCCAAAATCTCCCAACAAATAAGAGCCCTGGACCTGATGGCTTCCCTGGGGAATTCTACCAGACGTTTAAAACAGATATATACCAATTCTCCTCAAGCTAGTCCAAAAAAATAGAAATCGAAGGAAAACTTCCAGACTCATTTTATGAAGTCAGCATCACTCTGATTCCCAAGCCAGACAGAGATCCAGCAAAAAAAGAGAACTACAGGCCAATATCCTTGATGAATACGGATGCAAAAATCCTCAACAAGATCCTTGCAAATCGAATCCAACAGCACATACAAAGAATTATCCACCAAGATCAAGGGGGATTCATTCCTGGATTATAGGGCTGGTTCAACGTTTGCAAATCAATCAATGTGATCCATCACATCAACAAAAGAAAAGATAAAAACAATATGATCCTGTCAATAGATGCAGAAAAAGCATTTGAAAAAATACAGCATCGCTTCTTAATAAAAACCCTCGAGAAAGTCGGGATAGAAGGAACTTACTTAAATATCAAAAAAGCCATCTATGAGAAGCCCTCAGCTAACATCATCCTCAATGGGGAAAACCTGAGAGCTTTCCCCCCGAGATTAGGAACACGACAGGGATGTCCACTCTCACCACTGTTGTTTAACATAGTGCTGGAAGTCCTAGCTTCAGCCATCAGACAACAAAAGGAAATCAAAGGCATCAGAATTGGCAAAGAAGAAATCAAACTTTCACTTTTCGCAGACGACATGATATTGTACATTGAAAACCTGACAGACTCCACCAGAAGCCTACTAGAAATGATCCAAGAATTCAGCCACGTTGCAGGGTACAAAATCAACGTACAGAAATCGGTTGCATTTTTGTACACCAATAATGAAGCAACAGAAAGAGAAATCAAGAAACTGATCCCATTCACAATTGCACAAAAAACCATAAAATACCTAGGAATAAACCTAACCAAGGATTCAAGAGATGTGAAATGATGAAAACTATAGAAAACTTATGAAGGAAATTGAGGGAGACACAAAAAAATGGAAAAATATTCCATATTCATGAGTCGGAAGAATCAATATAGTTAAGATGTCATTACTACCCAAAGCAATCTACACATTCAATGCAATTCCAATCAAAATTGCACCAGCATACTTCTCGGAACTAGAACAAACTATCCTAAAATTTGTATGGAACCTCAAAAGACCCCGAATAGCCAAAGTAATATTGAAGAAGACAACCAAAATGGGAAGCATCACCATCCCAGACTTTAGCCTCTACTACAAAGCTGTCATCATCAAGACAGTATGGTATTGGCACAAAAACAGACATATAGCCAATGGAATAGAATGGAGAACTCAGAATGGACCAAAGGTATACAGCCAACTAATCTTTGACAAAGCAGGAAAGAGTATCCAATGGAAAAAAAACAGCCTCTTTAACAGATGGTGTTGGGAGTACTGGACAGCATCATGTAGAAGAATGAAACTAGATCATTTTCTCACATCATACATAAAAATAAACTCAGGATAAAGGACCTGAATGTGAGACAGGAAACCTTCAAAACCCTAGAGGAGAAAGCAGGAAACAACCTGACCTCCACTGCAGCAATTTCTTACTTGACACATCCCCAAAAGCAAGGGAATCAAGAGCAAAAATAAACGATTGGGACCTCATCAAGATTAAAAGCTTCTGCACGGCAAAGGAAACAACCCACAAAACTAATAGGCAACCAACGGCATGGGAAAAGATAGTTGCAAATGACATATCAGATAAAGGGTTAATATCCAAAATCTATAAGGAACTCACCAAAGTCCACCCCTGAAAACCAAACAATCCAGTGAAGAAATGGGCAGTAGATATGAACAGACACTTCTCCAAAGAGGACATCCAGATGGCCAACAGACCCATGAAACGATGCTCAGCATCCCTCCTCATCAGGGAAATACACATCAAAACC
>NW_024081563.1:6992-49967 GCF_003009895.1 Hyaena hyaena | reverse complement strand
ACCACACTGAGATATTACCTCACGCCAGTCAGAGTCGCTAAAATGAGAAAATCAGAGAACTCTAGATGCTGGCGAGGATGTGGAGAAACGGGAACCCTCCTACACTGTTGGTGGGAATGGAAACTGGTGCAGCCCTTCTGGAAAACAATGTGGAAGCGCCTCAAAAAATTAACACTAGAACTCCCCTATGACCCAGCAATAGCACTGCTAGCAATTTACCCAAGGAATATAGGAGTGCTGATGCATAGGAGCACATGGACCCCAATGTTCATAGCAGCACTATCAAGAATAGCCAAAACATGGAAAGAGCCTAAGTGTCCATCAACGGACGAATGGATCAAGAAGATGTGGTTTATCTATACGATGGAATACTACACGGCAATGAGAAAGAATGAAATCTGGCCATGTGTAGCCACATGGATGGTCCTTGAGGGTGTTATGCTGAGTGAAATAAGTCAGGCAGAGAGGAACAAATACCATATGTTTGCCCGTATAGGAGGATTAGGAGGATCTTAACGGAGGACCAAGGGGGAGAAGAAGGGGGGAAATAGTGGGGGAGGGGGAGAGATGCAAACCATGAGAGACTCTTGAATGCTGAGAACAAACTGAAGACTGATGGGTGTGGGGAGCAGGTGGGAGATGGGCATGGAAGAGGGCACTTTTGAGGATGAGCACTGGGTGTTATATGGAAACCAACTAGACAATAAACTATTTGTAAAAAAAAAAAGAAAAAGAAAAAGAATGTAGACATAGGGAACTCAGTAGTTTTGTAAGGCATAATAGCATTCATATCGTAGAAGTCCTGGAAGAAGAAAGCAAACAAAAAGGATCAGAAGGTTTATTGGAAAAAGTTATAGCTGAAATTTTCGAGGAACCTCCACACTGTTTTTCAGAGGGGCTGCACCAGTTTCCATTCCCACCAACAGTGTAGAAGGGTGCCCATTTCTCCACTACCTCGCCAGCATATAGAGCTCTCTGATTTGCTCATTTTAGCCACTCTGACTGGTGTGAGGTGATATCCCAGTGTGGTTTTGATGTATATTTCCCTGATGAGGAGGGATGCTGAGCATCATTTCATGGGTCTGTTGGCCATCTGGATGTCTTCTTTGGAGAAGTGTCTGTTCGTATCTTCTGCCCATTTCTTCACTGGATTGTTTGTTTTTTTGGGTGTGGTGTTTGGTGAGTTCCTTATAGATTTTGGATGCTAGCCCTTTTTCTGATATGTCATTTGCAACTATCTTTTCCCATTCTGTTGGTTGCCTATTAGTTTTATGGATTGTTTCCTTTGCCATGCAGAAGCTTTTAATCTTGTTGAGGTCCCAATAGTTCATTTTTGCTCTTGATTCCCTTGCCTTTGGGGATGTGTCAAGGAAGAAATTGCTGCGGTTGAGGTCAAGGAATAAGTCAAGCAGAGAAGTACAGATACCATATGTTTGCACTTATAGGAGAAATAGGAGGAACTTAACGGAGGACCATGGGGGAGAAGAAGGGGAAAAGTAGTTGGGCGAGGGAGGGAGGCAAACTATGAGAGACTCTTGAATGCCGAGAACAAACTGAGGGCAGATGTGGTGGGGTGAGGGGAAGGGGAGTGATGGGCATGGAGGAGGGCATTTGTGGGGATGAGCAGTGGGTGTTATATGGAAACCAACTTGACAATAAACTATTAAAAAAATAAAACTAAAAAAAAATTATAGCTGAAAACCTCCCTAATTTGGTGAAGGAAACAGATATCAAAACCCAAGAAGCATGGAGATCTTCCATTAAATTTAACTAAAGCCAGCCAACACCAAGACCTATCATAGTTATATTCACAGAATATTCAGACAAGGAAAGAATCATGAAAGCAGCAAGGGGAAAAACGTCCTTAACCTACAAGGGATGTTAGATCAGATTGACCACAGATCTGTCCACAGATACTTGGCAGGCCAGAAGGGAGTGACATGATATATTCAACATGCTGTATGTGAAAAATCTGCAGCCAAGGATATTTTATCCAGCAAAGCTGTCATTCAGATAGAAGGATAGATAAAGAGTTTCTCAGACAAACAAAAACTAAAGGAGTTCATGGCCACTAACCCAACCTTCCATGAAATATTAAAGGAGACTCTTTCATTGGAAAAAAAGACAAAAAGTAACACAGACCAGAAAGGTAAAGAGGGCATCACCAGAAATACCTATGTTACAGGTAACACAATGGCACTAAATTTATATCTTTCAATAATCAATTATAATCCATGAATATAAATGGACTAAATGTTCCAATAAGAAGACATAGGGTACCAGAGTGATAAAAAAAAATCTATATGCTGCCTAAAAAAAGACTCATTTTAGACCTAAAGACACCTGCAGATTGAAAGTCAAGGATGGAGAACTATCTCTCATGCTAATGGATGTCAAAAGAAAGCGAGAATAGGGGCGCCTGGGTGGCTTAGTCTGTTAAGCGTCCGACTTTCACTTAGGTCATGATCTCGCGGTTCGTGGGTTCGAGCCCCGCGTCGGGCTCTGTGCTAACTGCCAGCTCAGACCCTGGAGCCTATTTTGGAGTCTGTGATTCCCTCTCTCTCTGACCCTCCCCTGCTCATGCTGTCTCTCTCTCTCTCTCTCCTAGAAATAAGTAAAAAATTAAAAAAAAAAAAAAAAAAGCGAGAATAGCCATACTAGGTTTTAAACCAGACTGTAATTAGAGATGAAGTAGGGCATTACATCAGAATTAAGGGGTCTATTCATCAAGAAGATCTAAAAATTGTAAATATTTATGAGCCCAAATTGGGAGCACCCAAATATATAAATCATTTAATAACAAACATAAAGAAACTAATTGATAATAATACAATAATAGTAGGGGACTTTTAACAACCCACTTACAGCAATGGACAGATCATCTAAGCAGAAAATCAATAAGGAAACAAATGCTTTAAATGACACACTGGACCCAATGGACTTAATGAATATATTCAGAATTTTTCATCCAAAGCAGTGGAATACACATTTTTTAAGTGCACATGGAACATTCTCCAGAGTAGATCACATACTGGGTCACAAGCAGACCTCAAAAAGGACAAAAAGACTGAGATCATACTATGCATATTTTCAGACCACAATGCTATGCAACTTGAAGTCAACCACAAGAAAAAATTTGGAAAGACTGCAAATACCTGGGGGAAAAAAAAAACCATCCTGTTAAAGAATGAATGGGTTAACCAGGAAATTAAAGAAGAAATTTAAAAAATTACATGGAGCCAAATGACAATGAAAACACGATAGTCCAAAACAGTCTTAAGAGGGAAGTATATTACAGTACAGGCCTACCTCAAGATGCAAGAAAAGTCTCAAGTACAAAACATAACCTTACAGCGTAAGGAGCTAGAAAAGGAATGGAAAATAAAGCTTAAAGCCAGCAAAAGAAGGGAAATAATAAAAATTAAAGCAAAAATAAACAATATAAAAATATACAAACAAACAAACAAAAACCCAGTAGAACAGATAACCAAAACTAAGAGCTGGTTCTTTGTTGTTATTTTTTAAAATATTTATTTATTTTTGAGAGAGAGAGACAGAGAATGAGGAAGGCTGGGCACAGAGAAATAGAGACACAGAATCTGAGGAAGGCTTCAGGCTCTGTCAGCACAGAGCCTGACATGGGACTAGAACTCACAAGCTGTGAGATTATGACGCGAGACAAAGTCAGACGTTTAACCAACTGAGCCACCCAGGCACTCCTAAGAGTTAGTTCTTTGAAAGAATTAATGAAACCAATAAACCCCTAGCTAGGCTTAACAAAAAGAAAAGACAAATCGTTGAAATAAATAAAATCACGAATCAAAGAGGAGAGATCACAACCAACAACATGAAAATACAAGCAATTCAAAGAGAATATTATGAAAACTTATATTCCAACAAACTGGGCAATCTGGAAGAAATGGAAAAAGTCCTAGAAGCATATAAACTACCAAAACTGAAACAGGAAGAGATAGAAAATTTGAACAGAGTCATAATCAGCAAAGAAATTGAATCACTAATCAAAAATCTCCCAACAATCAAAACTCCAGGGCCAGATGGCTTCCCAGGGGAATTCCACCAGACATTTAAGGAAGAGTTAATACTTACTCTTCTCACACTGTCCCAAAAAATAGAAATGGAAGGAAAAGTTCCAAATTCATTCTACAAGGCCAGCATTACCTTGATTCCAAAATCAAAGACCCCGCTAAAAAGTAGAATTACAGGGCAATATCCCTGATGAATATGGATGCAAAAACTCTCAACATGATACTAGGAAATCAAATACAACAGTATATTAAAAGAATAATTCACCATGATCAAGTGGGATTTATTCCTGAGCTGCAGGGGTGGTTCGGTGTTCACAAGACAATGTGATATACCACATTGATAAAAAGAAAGGATGAGAACCATATGATCCTCTCAATCAACGCAGAAAACAGCATTTGACAAAATACAGCATACAATCTTGATAAAAACACTCAACAAAGCAAGTGTAGATGCAACATACCTCAACATCATAAAAGCAATATATGAAAGACCCACAGCCAATAATGTCATCCTCAAAGGGGAAGAACTGAGAGCTTTTCCTCTATAGTCAGGAACAAGACAGAGATGTCTACTCTCACCATTAGTATTTAACATAGTATTGGAAGCCTTAGCAATCAGATAACAAAAAGAAATAAAAGGCATTCAAATCCACAAGGAAAAAGTCAAACTTCATTTGCAGACAACATGATACTCTGTTTGGGAAACCCGAAAGACTCCACCAAAAAATTGCTATAACTAATATATGAATTCAGCAAAGTCACAGGACACAAAATCAATGTGCAGAAATCTTTCATTTCTATATGCTAATGATGAAGCAGTAGAAAAAGAAATCAAGTAATCAATCCCAGTTACACTTGTATCCAAAACAATAAGATACCTAGAAATAAACCTAATCAAAGAGGTGAAAGATCTGTACTCCTAAAACTATAGAACACTTATGAAAGAAATTGAAGAGGACACAAAGAAATGGAAAAACTGTCCATGCTCATGGAGAGGAAGAACAAATATTGTTAAAATATCTATACTATCCAAAGCAGTCTACACATTTAATGAAATTTCTTTTTTTTTTTTTACAAATAGTTTATTGTCAAATTAGTTTCTACATAACACTCAGTGCTCATCCCCAAAGTGCCCTCCTCCATGCCCATCCCCCCCTCCCCCCCACATCCATCAGTCCTCAGTTTTTGTCAGCATTCAAGAGTCTCTCATGGTTTGCCTCTCTCCCTTTCCCCCACCATTTCCGCCCTTCTTCTCCCCCTTGTTCCTCCGTCAAGTTCCTCCTAATCCTCCTATACGTGCAAACATATGATATTTGTCCTTCTCTGCCTGACTTATTTCGCTCAGCATAACACCCTCAAGGTCCATCCATGTTGCTACACATGGCCAGATTTCATTGTTTCTCATTGCCATGTAGTATTCCATGGTATAGATAAACCACATCTTCTTGATCCATTCATCTGTTGATGGACACTTAGGCTCTTTCCAATGTTCATAGCAGCACATTTAATGAAATTTCTATTCAAAATACCACATTTTTCACACATCTAGAACAAACTGTCCTAAAATTTGTACAGAGCCACAAAAGATCCTGAATACCGAAAGCAATTCTGAAAAAGAAAAGAAAAGCTTGAGACATCACAATTCCAGATTTCAAACAATTATAGGAAAGCTGTAGTCATCAAGACAGTTTTGTACTAGCAAAAAAACATACACACAGATCAATGGAACAGAATAGAGAACCCAGAAATACACCCTCAACTATATGGTCAACTAATCTTTGACAACACAGGAAAAAATATCCAATGGAAAAGGCAGTCTCTTCAACAAACGATGTTGGGAAAACTAGACAGCAACATGCAGATGAATGAAACTGGACCACTTTCTTACACCATACACAAAAATAAATGCAAAATGAATGAGCGATCTAAATGTGAGACAGCAAACCAGCAAAATCCTAGAGGAGAGCAAAGGCAGCAAACTTTTTGATATTAGCCATAGCAACTTCTTAGTAGACACGTTGCTGGAGGCAAAGAAAACAAAAGCAAATATGAACTACTGGAACCTCATCAAGATAAACAAGCTTTTGGGGCGCCTGGGTGGCTTAGTCGGTTAAGCGTCCGACTTTCACTTAGGTCATGATCTCGCGGTTCGTGGGTTCGAGCCCCGCGTCGGGCTCTGTGCTGACTGCCAGCTCAGAGCCTGGAGCCTGTTTCAGAGTCTGTGACTCCCTCTCTCTCTGACACTCCCCTGCTCACGCTGTCTCTCTCTCTCTCTCCTAGAAATAAATAAAACATTTTAAAAAAAGATAAAAAAGCTTTTGCACAGCAAACAATCAACACAACTAAAGACATCTTACAGAATGGGAGAAGGTATTTGCAAAAGACATATGTGATAAAGGACTAGTATTCAAAATCTATAAAGAACTTCTAAAACTCATCATCCAAAAAACAAATAATCCATTTAAGAAATGGGCAGACGATATGAATAAACATTTTTCCAAATAAGATATCCAGATGGCTAACAGACATATTAAAAGAACGTCAACATCGCTCATCATCAAGGAAATACAAATCAAAACCGTGATGAGACACCAGCTCACCCCTGTCAGAATAGCTAAAATTAACAACACAAGAAATAACATGTTGGGAAGAATGCAGAGAAAGACCAACATTGTTGGTGGAAATGCAAACTAGTGCAGCCACTCTGGACAACAGTATGGAGGTTCCTCAAAAAGTTAAAAATAGGAGTACTCTATGATCCAGCAATTGTACAATTTTACTGCTAGGTATTTACCCAAAGAATACAAAAATACTAATTCAATGCACCTCTATATTTAGAGCAATACTATCTACAGTAGCCAAATTATGGAAAAAGCCCAAGTATTGTTTGATTGATGAACATATAAGGAAGATGTGGCATGCATATATATATGTGGCATGCATTAGTTGTACAACAATGTGAATTTAATTAACGCTACTGAACTATACACTCAAAAATGTCTAGAGTGGTAAATATTTATATTTTACCACAATTTAAAAAATAATACTATGGAGATAAAATAAAATTTGTGGTTGATAAGGGTTTTGGGGGAGGGAAGGTGGTGGAGAAAAGGTAACTTTTAGGGTAGCAAAAATATTTGGTTTGATACTGTAATGGTGGATACATGTCATAATACATTTGTCAAAACTCATAGAATGCACAACACAGAATTAACGTAATATAAACTGAGTTTATGAATAATAACATACCTATATCAACCTTTAAATTGTAACAAATATATCATGCTAATGCAAGTTGTTAGTACTAGGGCAAGCTGAGTGAAGATTGACAGGGGTGTGGGAACTCTAAGTTCTTTCTGGCCAATTTTTTGTAAACAAAAAACTGACTAAAAAAGTATATTAATTTTTTTTTTACAAATAGTTTATTGTCAAATTATTTTCCACATAACACTCAGTGCTCATCCCCAAAGTGCCCTCCTCCATGCCCATCCCCCCTCCCCCCCACATCCATCAGTCCTCAGTTTTTGTCAGCATTCAAGAGTCTCTCATGGTTTGCCTCTCTCCCTCTCCCCCACCATTTCCCCCCTTCTTCTCCCCCTTGTTCCTCAGTTATGTTCCTCCTAATCCTCCTATACGTGCAAACATATGGTATTTGTCCTTCTCTGCCTGACTTATTTTGCTCAGCATAACACCCTCAAGGTCCATCCATCCATGTTGCTTCACATGGCCAGATTTCATTGTTTCTCATTGCCATGTAGTATTCCATGGTATAGATAAACCACATCTTCTTGATCCATTCGTCTGTTGATGGACACTTAGGCTCTTTCCAAGTTTTAGCTATTGTTGAGAGTGCTGCTATGAACATTGGGGTCCATGTGCTCCTATGCATCAGCATTTCTGTATCCCTTGGGTAAATTCCTAGCAGTGCTATTGCTGGGTCATAGGGGAGTTCTAGTGTTAGTTTCCTGAGGAACCTCCACACTG
This sequence comes from Hyaena hyaena, assembly GCF_003009895.1. Lineage (NCBI taxonomy): Eukaryota > Metazoa > Chordata > Mammalia > Carnivora > Hyaenidae > Hyaena > Hyaena hyaena. The sequence goes on along the minus strand of NW_024081563.1, from coordinate 41,937 downwards.
TTTTCCAGAGGGGCTGCACCAGCTTACATTCCCACCAACAGTGTAGGAGGGTGCCCGTTTCTCCACATCCTCGCCAGCATCTAGAGTTCTCTGATTTGCTCACTTTAGCCACTCTGACTGGCGTGAGGTAATATCTCAGTGTGGTTTTGATGTGTATTTCCCTGATGAGGAGGGATGCTGAGCATCGTTTCATGTGTCAGTTGACCATCTGGATGTCCTCTTTGGAGAAGTGTCTGTTCATATCTTCTGCCCATTTATTCACTGGGTTGTTTGTTTTTCGGGCGTGGAGTTTGGTGAGTTCCTTATAGATTCTGGATATTAACCCTTTATCTGATATGTCATTTGCAACGATCTTTTCCCATTCCGTTGGTTGCCTATTAGTTTTGTGGGTTGTTTCCTTTGCCGTGCAGAAGCTTTTAATCTTGATGAGGTCCCAATCGTTTATTTTTGCTCTTGATTCCCTTGCTTTTGGGGATGTGTCAAGTAAGAAGTTGCTGCGGTGGAGGTCAAGGAGGTTGTTTCCTGTCAAGCATATTTTTATTACTGCATTCTTAAATATTAATCAACAATCGTGGATCAACCAATAGGCATTTGAGAAAACACTGCAACATGAATGAAAGAGATCAAAATAAGTAATGGAGGAAAATCTCAAAGGAATTGGGTATTTCAAATAAGAAAAAGAAATATAAACATGCCTCTAATTATCACTTTCAGAGATTCAAGGTGATAATGCATCCATAAAACATGAACAGGATGCTCCAAGAAAGGAAAAGAGAACATTAATGAATACTAGAAAATTATAACTGTGATAGCCAAAATGAAATGAAATGCAATAGAAAGACTTGAAAATAAAATTAAATTTTCTTCCAGAAAATAAAACAATAGCAACAACAACAAAAACAAAAGAAGAGTTGGAGAGAACTATGAAGGGAGGGAAGGGGAAGGCAGAGAGAAAAATTGAGGTAGGGCGAGAGATGGAAAATACGAGACAAAGGATAAAAACTATAAAATATTAATTCAGGAGGTCTAACATCCAAATTTAAGGAGTTCCAGCAGAGAATAAAGATATTGGAGGAGAAGAATTTATCAAAGACATAATATAAATGAATTTCTCAGAGTTAAAGGACTTCAGAAGAGGTTGGAAAGATGGTGGTTGAGTAGGAAACCTTAGGCTCACCTTGTCCCAGGATACTAGGGAACTATTAAATCTCCCTAAATACCTCAGAAATTGACCTAAAGACTGGCAGAACAAACTTTAAAATTCAAAGCAGAGAGTAGGCCACATTGAAGAAGGTAAAAAAGCAGAGAGAGACATGGCTTGGGAGAGAAATGGATCATGGCCTCCAAAGTGGGGAAAGGAACCATGGTTGCAGAGATGGGCAAGAGACAGATTAGCACACAAGGGAGCCCACACAGAGAAGATGAACTCCCATAGCAATTGGCTGGGAAAGCAAGAGGGGCTGAATTTCTTTTGTTCTTACAACCAATGGGATTAAAGCCAAGAGTATTAATGATCAGCAGGCTTGGCTCAGAAAGATCATGGACGGCACTGGGGCTATTTTTGGAGAAAAGACAGGGCAAATGGCCTGTGGACATACAACATGGAAATAGTGATCTGAAGAGTGCCTGGGGCCCACACTGAGGAGGTTATTTGCTCATCATGGAGCATGTCCCAGAGGGACAGCATTCATGGAGGGACCCCTCAGGGAAAAAAGACCTGGCAGGTGCCATTTCCCTTCCCTGCCTCTCAGCATAGACATGGGGCCATCTATGGGAACAATCACAGTGCCTACACTTCACTACCTAACTTGCTTACAGAAAGCTCTTCTGCCTCCTCCCTCTAATGGAACCACCCTTCTCAGTCATGCTTGCTTCAGACACAGCATGGTGGCCCTCCATACCCCTAGAAGACCTGACCAAACCCCTGCCAACACCATGTCTCCCAGCTTGGGAATTTGCATTGCCTCAGTTCCAGAGGTGGTAGTGATGGATCTCATTTCAAAAGCAGACCAGAGGACACCTAAGTAAAACACATCACATTCAGGCCAAGGACAAAACATTGCTCACAGCAGGCAAAGAGACCCTCTGCAGATGACTGGCCTGACGGATAAAGTGGCCAGGATACAATAGCAGAGCACATGCAGCACACATTGGAGACACTTCTTAAAGTTCTAGGTCCTGGGGAACAGTGGACAGACACTACACTGAAGGGCATTAGAGAACTTTTTCTTCATAAGACCACTAACTTCAAGAACAGAAGATGTAGCTGACTTTCCTAACATACAGAAACAGGCACATAGACTTGGACAAAATGAGAAGAGAAAACTTTGACCCAAATAAAAGAACAGGACAAGGCCATGGCCAGAGAGCAACGTGAAACAGATATATCTAACACGCACAATAGGAATTTAAAGTAATGATCATAAAGATACTCACTCGACTTGAGAAAGAGTGGAAGACATCAGTGAGACCACCTAACACAGGGATAAATAATAGCATAGCAGAGATAAAGGGTTCAATAAACAAAATGAGAAACACAATTGACGGAATGAAGAGCAGACCAGAAGAAGCAGAGGAAAGAATTGATGACTGAGAGGATGAGTAATGGAAAGTAATCAATTTAAATAAAAGAGAAAAGAGAATTATGAAAAAATAAGAATAGATTTAGAGAACTCAGTGGCTTCATCACATGTAATAACGTTTGAAATGCAAGAATTCCAGAAGAGGAAGAGAGAGAAATAACAGCTGAAAAATTTCCTATTCTTAGGGAAGGAAAGAGATATCCAGATTTGGGAGGCACAGAGAACCCCCAACAAAATCAGCAAAAGCAGATTCACACCAAGACATATTGTAATTAAAATGGCAAAATGTACTGATGAAGAAAAAAATTAAAAGCAGCAAGACAAAAGAAGGTATTTACATACAAGGGAAAGTCCATAAATAGCCTTATGCAAGGGATTTCTCAGCAGAACTTTTGCAAGCCAGAAGGGAATGGCATATAAGTTTAAAGTGCTGAATGGGAAAAATCTGTAGCCAAGAATATTCTATTCAGCAAGGCAATTATTCATAATAGAAAGAGAAATAAGGAATTCCCCAGACAAGCAAAAACTAAAGGAATTTGTGACCACTAAAACAGTCTTGCAAGAAATATTAAGGGTGTCATCTTGGGTAGAGAGGAAAGACCAAAAGTGACAGTATGAAAGTAGGAAGCACAAAAACAATAAAATCAATATTTCTATAGAAAATTAGTGGAGATCACAAATAAAAGGATGTAAAATATACCTAAGACGTGGGGAGTAGAGGAGTAAAGAAATGGTTCAAACTTAAAACACCATCAAATTAATGTAAACTGCTATATGCAGGTATTTATATAAAAACCTAATGGTAATCACAATTAAAAAAACCAATAATAGATACAAAGAACAAAGAAAATAAATCCAACCACATAACTAAGTAAAATAAGAAAATCCTGAAAGAGAGAAAGAAAAGAAAAGTTCACAGAAAAATTTCAGGAACAACCAAAAAATCTTATGAAATCAATGTACAGAAATCTGATACATAAAACAATGTACAGAAACCTGTTACATTTCTATACAACAAAATAGAAACAAAGAATAGAGAAATCAAGGAATCAATACCATTTACAATAGTGCAAATACACTATACCTAGGAATAAACCTAACCAAAGAGGTAAAGACCTATACTCTGAGAACTATAAAACACTGATGAAAGAAATTGAAAATGACACAAAGGAATAGAAAAACATTCCATGCTCATGGATTGGAAGGACAAATATTGTTAAAATGTCTATATTACCCAAACCAATCTACACATTTAATGTAATCCCTATCAAAATACCACCAGCATTTTTCACAGAGCTAGAACAAACAATCCTAAAATTTGTATGGAACCACAAAAGATTCAGAGTAGCCAAAGCAATGTTGAAAAGGAAAAGCAAAGCTGGAGGCATCAGAACTCCGGACTTCAAGCTATATTACAAAGCTATAGTGATCAAGACATTGTGGAACTGGCACAAAATAGACATATTGATCAATAGAACAGAATAGAAAACACAGAAATAAACCCACAACTATATGGTAATTACTCTTTGAAAAAGAAGGAAAGAATATGCAATGGAAAAAGACAGTCTCTTCAAGAAATGGTGTTAGGAAAACTGGACAGCTACATTCCAAAGAATGAAATTAGACCACTCTCTTATACTATATGCAAAAATAAATTCAAAATGGATGAAATACTTAACTGTGAGAAAGGAAACCACTAAAATCCGAGAGAACACAGGCAGTAACCTGTTTGACATCAGCTGTAGCAACTTCACTAGATATATCTCCTTAGGCGAGAGAAACAAAAGCAAAACTGAAGTATTAGGACTTCATCAGAATAAAAACCCTCTGCAAGGTGAAGGAAACACTCACCAAAACTAAAAGGCAACCATCAGAATGGGAAAAGATATTTGCAAATTACATATTTGATAAAATATTCTTATCCAAAATATATACAGAACTTATCAAACTCAACAACCCAAAAACAAATAATCCAGTTTAAAAATGGGCAGAAGACATGAATAGATATTTTTCCAAAGAAGACATACAGATGGCCAACAGACACATGAAAAGCTGCTCAACATCATTGATCATCAGGGAAATGCAAACAAAATGACAATGAGATATCACCTCACACCTGCCAGTATTGCTAAATTTAACAACAAAGGAAACAAGAGGTGTTGGCAAGGATTTGGAGAAAGGGGAAAGCTTGTACACTGTTGGTGGGAATGCAAACTGATACAACAACTCTGGGAAGCAGTATGGAATTTCTTCAAAATCGACCATCAAAAATGGTATATATATATATATATATATATATTGTGTATATATACATATATACATATGTATATACATACATATACATACATATATGTATGTATACATATATATATATATATATACACAATGGAATATTAATCGACCATCAAAAAAATGAAATCTTGCCATTTGCAAAGACATGGATGGAGGTAGAGTGTATTATGCTAAGCAAAATAAGTCATAGAAAGACATATACCATATGATTTCTCTCATATGTGGAATTTAAGAAACAAAACAGATGAACATAGGGGATAAAAAGAGACAGGGAAACCATAGAATAGACTCTTAATTATAGAAAACAAACTGAGGGTTTCTGGAGGGGAAGTGGATGGAGTATGGGTTAAATGGGTGATGGGTAGGGGTGCCTGGGTGGCTCAGTCGGTTAAGCGTCTGACTTCGGCTCAGATCATGATCTCGTGGTTTGTGACTTCGAGCCCCGTGTCGGACTCTGTGCTGACAGCTAGCTCAGAGCCTGGAGTCTATTTCAGATTCTGTGTCTCCCTCTCTCTCTGACCTTCCCCTGCTCATGCTGTCTCTCTCTCAGAAATAAATAAAACATTTAAAAAATAAAATAAAATAAAATAAATGGGTGATGGGTATTAAGGAGAGCACATGTTATGAGCTCTGGATGTTATATGTGAGTGTTGAATCACTAAATTCTACTCCTGAAACCAATATTACACTATATGTTAACTAACTGGAATTTAAATAAAAACTTGAAACAAAGAACAAAATCTTGCCATTTGCAACAATATGGATGGAGCTAGAAAGTATTATGCAAAGTAAAGTAAGTCCATCAGAAGAAGACAAATACCATATGATTTCACTCATATGTGGAATTTAAGAAACAAATGATCATGGAGAAAAAAATGATCATGGAGAAAATGATGGTTACCAGAGGGATGGTGGCTGAGGGTTAGGTTAAATAAGTGATGGGAATTAAGGAGTGCACTTGTGATGCACACTGATTGTTGTATGTTGTATGTTGAATCACTAAATTATGCACCTGAAACGAATATTACACTGTATGTAAACTAACTAGAAATTAAATAAAAACTGAAAAAATAAACAGCCACAAAACAAGTAATTAAATGGCAATAAATATATATCTATCAATAATTGTTTTGAGTGTAAATTTACTAAACACTTGAATCAAAAGACATAGGGTGACAAAGGGATAAAGAATCCAGACCCATCTATATGCTATCTACAGGAGGCTCATTTGACATCTCATTTGACATCTGTAAATTCACTTACAGATTAAAAGTGAGATGATGGAAAAACATATATCTCACAAATTGACATTTAAAAAGCAGGACTAGCCTGTTATTCAACATAGTATTGGAAGTCTTAGCCTCAGCAATCAGACAACACAAGGAAATAAAAGGCATCCAAATTGGTCAGGAGGAGGTCAAACTTCCACTCTTCGAAGATGACATGATACTCTATATGGAAAACCCAGAAGAGTCCACCAAAAACCTGCTAGAGCTGATCCATGAATTCAGCATAGTCGCTGGATATAAAATCAATGCACAGAAATCGGTTGCATTCCTATACACCAGTAATGAAGTAACAGAAAGAGAAATCAAGGAATCAATCCCATTTACAATTGCACCAAAAACCATAAAATACCTAGGAATAAATCTAACCAAAGACATGAAAAATCTATACACTGAAAACTATAGAAAGATTATGAAAGAAATGGAAGAAGACACACAGAAAAGGAAAAATATTCTATGCTCCTGGATAGGAAGAACAAATACTGTTAAAATGTCAATACTGCCCAAAGCAATCTACATATTCAATGCAATCCCTATCAAAATAATACCCACATTCTTCACAGAGCTAGAACAAATAATCCTAAAATTTATATGAAACCAGAAAAGACCCCAGATAGCCAAGGCAATCTTGAAAAAGAAAACCAAAGCTGGAGGCATCACAATCCCCGACGTCAAGCTGTATTACAAAGCTGTAATCATCAAGACAGCAATCATCAGGACTGGCACAAAAACAGACACTCAGATCAATGGAACAGAATAGAGAACCCAGAAGTGGACCCACAAACATATGGCCCACTAATCTTTGACAAAGCAGGAAAGAATATCCAATGGAATGAAGACAGTCTCTTCAGCAAGTGGTGCTGAGAAAACTGGACAGCAACATGTAGAAAAAATGAACCTGGAGAACTTTCTTTTTGAAAAAAAATTTTTTTTAATGTTTTATTTATTTCTAGGAGAGAGAGAGACAGCGTGAGCAGGGGAGGGTCAGAGAGAGAGGGAGTCACAGACTGAAACAGGCTCCAGGCTCTGGGCCGGCAGTCAGCACAGAGCCCGACGCGGGGCTCGAACCCACGAACCGCGAGATCATGACCTAAGCCAAAGTCGGACGCTTAACCGACTAAGCCACCCAGGCGCCCCGAACCTGGACCACTTTCTAACACCATACACAAAAATAGACTCAAAATGGATGAAAGACCTAAACATAAGACAAGCCACCAAAATCCTCAAAGAGAAAGCAGGCAAAAACCTCTCTGACCTCGGCCACAGCAACTTTCTTATTCAACACGTCTCCAGAGGCAAGGGAAACAAAAGTAAAAATAAAGTATTGGGACCTCATCAAGATAAAAAGCTTCTGCACAGCGAAGGAAACAATCAGCAAAACCAAAAGGCGAGCGACGGAATGGGAGAAGATATTTGCAAACGACATATCAGACAAAGGGTTAGTATCCAAAATCTGTAAAGCACTTGACAGTGTCAACACCAAAAAAACAAATAATCCAGTGAAGAAATGGGAAAAAGATATGAATAGACACTTCTCCAAAGACATCCAGAGGGCCAACCAACACATGAAAAAGTGCTCAACATCACTCATCATCAGGGAAATACAAATCAAAACCACAATGAGATACCACCTCCCACCTGTCAGAATGGCTAACATTAACAACTCAGGCAACAACAGATGTTGGTAAGGATGCAGAGAAAGAGGATCTCTTTTGCACTGCTGTTGAGAATGCAACCTGGTGCAGCCACTCTAGAAAACAGTATGGAGGTTCCTCAAAATATTAAAAATAGAACTACCCTACGACCCAGCGATTGCACTACTAGGTATTTATCTGAGGGATACAGGTGTACTGTTTCGAAGGGACACATGCTCCCCAATGTTTATAGCAGCACTATCAACAATAGCCAAGTATGGAAAGAGCCCAAATGTCTATCGATGGATGAATGGATAAAGAAGATGTGGTGTATATATATATATATATATATATATATATATATATATATGTGGGAGGGGAGATGGGCTAAATGGGTAAGGGGCATTAAGGAATCTACTCCTGAAATCATTGTTGCACTATATGCTCACTAACTTGGATATAAATTTAAAAAATAAATTAAAAATAGTCTGGAAACTAAGCAGGCGGAGAGACTTTTGTTGCTCCTGAAAAGCAAGGTTGGCCCAGTTGGGCTGGGCTTCATGTAATGTCTTTGTTCTCCACTAGATAGCGCTGCTTAGTTTACTTGCCTGGATTCTTGTGGCTCTTGTAGGTATGAATGCACATGTGCGGAAGAGGTGAAAATGGCATTAGCCAGCTACCCAGTCTTAGTATCCGAACTGTGTTCTCCTGGACCAGCAAGTGTGCACTCATCCTTTGTCTCCAGTTTCTGTCCACTCCCTGCTTTTACAGTCCATGACCAAGCCATCAGGCTGCCCAACCACACCTCCCTCCTGAATTTTATGTCAGATTTGGCTATGTTTCCCAACCCCTCACTTCTGAGGGACTGCGCTTTGATGCATTCTGAACCTCTGGGGGAGAGACTCACTGAGCAATGGCAGGGTGCCAGTTTGTCCCCAGGAAGGTTTTTGGGACTGTGCTGCTGCTGATGCCCAGAGACTGAAGCTGGGTGCCAGCCCACCCCAAAGTTCACGTGATCATGTAGCAGCAGCACTTCAGAGACTATGGTAAATCACAACACACATATGGCACTAAGCTTCCCCCATAACATCCTTGTTCCTGCACCAGTGAATGTGGTTGTTCTCCAGGGCCTGCCTGGGACCTTTGCCTGTGGGATGGCCACAGAGCTGCTACCAAATGTCCTCACAGCAGGAGAATCGCGTCTCCCTGTTTGAGGGCTCTGAGGACCCCTCAGACTTCACTCTCTGCTCTTGGGGATTTGCCCTTCCCACCAGAACACCACCAGGTAGCAAGCTGTGGAGTTTCTGACTCTTCACTCCCTCTGTTTATAGAGTCTTAATGGAATTTAAACCCTCTCCTTTCTCCCATTTTTGTTCATTTCCAGCCTCTGTTTCCACTTTTCCACTTTCTCTCCAGCTGCTTTGGGGGGAGTGCTTTTCCCATACTCTTCCCCCATCTCTTTCCCATTTCTGCAAGCAAAAATAGCCCCCTGCCCTCTGCAGCTTCTCTCTCCCCCAGTTCACCTCTCCGTGCTGCATACCTGCTGAGTCCTGTGGTTCAGGTTGTGCAGATTGTTGTGTTAATTCTCAAATCAGCTTTCTAGGTGTGCAGGATTGTTTAGTGTTGATCTGACTGTATTTCATGGAGCAGAGAAGCAAAAAAAGCTGCCATGCTATTCTGCCTTCTTGGCTTCTCCTCACTTATGCTTTTTAATAGCAGCTTTATGTATTTGGATGTTTTCATATTGGGTGCAATAATATTTACGATTGTTATGTCTTCTTTGTGGAGTGTTCCCTTTATGTTTATGTAGTGTCCACTTTTGTTGTGATAATCATTGTTTTGAAGTTTATTTCATCCAATACTAGTATTGCGATCTCGGCTTTCTTTTAACTTCCATTTGCATAATAAGTGTTTTCTCATCCCTTCACTTTTTTTATCCTTAAAAAAATAATTGTGATGCATTGTTTATTAGGATTATTTATTAGAGATTATTTTTACATTAGGAAATTATCTTTCTCTTACTAATTTTCTTTTTTTAAAATAATTATTGTCAAGTTAGCTCACATACAGTGTAGTCTTAGATTCAGAAGTAGTATTCTTGTGATTTATCACTTACATACAACACCCAGTGTTCATCCTAACAAATGCCCTCCTTAATCCCTATCACCCATTTTCCATCCCCCCACCCCCGCCCCCATCAAACCCATCAGTTTGTTCTCTGTATTTAAGACTCTTTTATGGTTTGCCTCCCTCTCTGTTTGTAACTTATTTTTCCCTCCTTTCCAAATGGCCTCCTGTTAAGTTTATCAAATTCCACATATGAGTGAAATCTTATGATATCTGTCTTTCTCTGACATATTTCACTCAGCATAATACCTTCTAGTTCCAACCACATTGTTGCAAATGCCAAGATTTCATTATTTTTCATTGCTGAGTAGTATTCCATTGTATATATATACCACATCTTCTTTATCCGTTCATCAGTTGATGGACACTTGGTCTCATTCCATAATTTGGCTGTTATTGATAACACTGCTATAAACGTTAAGGTAATTCTATTTTTAATTTTTTGAGGAACCTCTACACTATTTTCCAGAGTGGCTGCACAAGTATGCATTCCCACCAACAGTGTAAGAAGGTCCCCCTTTTTCCACATCCTCACCAACATTAGCTGTTTCCTGAGTTGTTGATTTTAGCCAGTCTAACTGGTGTGAGGTGGTATCTCATTGTGGTTTTGATTTGTATTTCCCTGATGATGAGTAATGTTGAGCATCTTTTCATGTTTCTGTTTGCCATCCAGATGTCTTCGTTAGAAGAGTGTCTATTCATGTCTTCTGCTCATTTGTTAACCGGATTTGCTGTTTTTCAGATGTTGAGTTTGGGAAGTTCCTTATAGATGTTTTTATACTAACCCTTTATCTGGTATGTCATTTGCAAATATCTTCTACCATTGCATCAGTTGCCTTTCAGTATTGTTGATTGTGGTTTTTTTCTTTTCAAGTTTCTTTTTATTAAAAAAAAATAATGTTTACTAATCTTTCAGAGAAAAGGAGAGGCAGAGCATGAGCAGAGGATGGGCAGAGAGAACAGGAGACACAGAATCTGAAGCAGGCTCCAGGCTCTGAGCTGTCAGCACAGAGCCTGATGTGGGACTAGAACTCATGAACCGTGAGATTATGACCTGAGCTGAAGTTGGACACTTAACCCACTGAGCCACCCCGGATCCCCTCTTTTCAAATTTTAATTTAAATTCTAGATTTAGGAACAGAATTCAGTAATTCATTACTTACACAAAACACCCAGCGCTCATAACAAGTGCCCTCCTTAATACCTATCACTCATATAGCCCATCTCCCAGCAACTTCCCTCAATCAACCCTCAGTATGTGCTCTATCATTAAGAGGATCTTATGGTTTGTTTCTCACCCTCTTTTTCCCCCCTTCCCATATGTTGATCTGTATTGTTTCTTAAATTCCACACACGAGTGAAATCATATGGTATTTATTTTTCTCTGACTGACTTATTTCTAAGCATAATACACTCTAGCCCCATCCTCATTACTTCAAATGGCAAGATTTCTTTTATTTTGATGGCTGAATAATATTCATATATATATATATATATCTTACATCTTTTATATCCATTCATCAGTCAATTATTTGTTTTTTGGGTTTTGAGTTTGATAAGGCCTCAGATATATCATTTGCAAATGTCTTCCATTCCAAACGCTGCCTTTCAGTTTTATTGATTTTTATCCTTTGCTTTGCTTTTTATCTCGATGAAGTCACAATATTTCATTTTTTTCTTTTATCCCACTTACTTCCGGAGACATATCTGGTAAGAAGTTGCTATGGCTGATGTCAAAAAGGTTGCTGTCGATGTTCTTTAGGATTTGATGGTTTCATGTCTCACATTTAGTTCTTTTATCCATTTTGAATTTAGTTTTGTGTGTAGTATATGACTTTCGTTCTTTTGCATGTTGCTGTGCAGTTTTCCTAGCACATCATTTGTTGAAGAGACTGTCTTTTTTCCATTGGATATTCTTTCCTGCTTTGTCAAAGATTAGTTGACATATATTTTGGGTCCATTTCTTGGTATTCTATTGTATTCCACTGATCTATGTGTTTGCTTTTGTGCCAGTACCATACTGTCTTGATCACTACAGCTTTGTAATATAGCTTGAAGTCTAGAATCCTGATGCCTCCAGCTTTGTTGTTGTTTTTTCGTGATTGCTTTGGCTACTTGGGATCTTTTGTGGTTCCATACAAATCTTAAGATAGTTTGTTCTAGCTCTGTGAAAAATGAGGGTGGTAGGGCACCTGGGTGGATCTGGTCAGTTAAAAGTCTGATTTCAGCTCATGCCATGATCTCGCAGTTTGTAAGCTTGAGCTCTGAGTCCTGCTCTGTGTTGACAGCTCAGAGTCTGGAGTCTGCTTCAGATTCTGTGTCTCCCTCTCTCTGCCCCTCCCCCACTCACACTCTGTCTCTCTCTCTCTCTAAAAAATAAATAAACATTTTAAAAATGAGGGTTGCATTTTGATAGGAATTACATTAAATATGTAGATTTCTTCCAGTAGTATAAACATATTAACAGTATTTTTTCTTCCAATCCATGAGCATGGGATGTTTTTCAATTTGTTTGTATCCTCTTCAATTTCTTTCATAAGCTTTCTATAGTTTTCAGAGTACAGGCCTTTCAGCTCTTTAGTTAGGTTTATTCCTAGGTATCTTATGATTTTTGGTGTAATTATATATGGGATGGGTTCCTTGATTTCTTTTTCTGCTGCTTCATAATGGTTTATAGAAATGAGACTGATTTCTGTAGGATGATTTTATATCCTGCAATTTTCCTGAATTCATGTATTATATCTAGCAAATGTTTGGTGGCGTCTTTCAGGTTTTCTACATAGGAGAATCATGTCATCTGCAAATAGTGAGAGTTTGACTTCTGCCTTTTGTATTTGGATGCCTTTTATTTCTTTGTGTTGTCTGATTGCTATGACTAGGACTTCTGATACTATGTTAAATAACAGTGGTGAGAGTGGACATCCTTGTCTTTTTCCTGTCTGTAGAGGAAAACTCTCAGTTTCTTCCCATTGAGGATGATATTAGCTGTGGGTATTTCATGTATTGTCCTTATGATATTGAGCTATGTTTCATCTGTACCTACATCTGTACCTACTTTGTTGATGGCTTTTATCAAGAATGGATGCTGTATTTTGCCAAATGCTTATTCTGCATTTATTGAGAGGATCATATGGTTCTTATCCTTTCTTTTATTAATGTGGTGTATCATGTTGATTGATTTGCAAATATTTAACCACTCCTAAAGACCAGTAATAAATCACACTTGATCATGGTAAATAATTCCTTTAATGCACTGTTGAATTCGATTTGCTAGCTAATCTTGTTGAGTTTTGCATCCATATCCATCAGAGATATTGCCCTGTAATTTTCCTTTTTAGTGATGTCTTTGTCTGGTTTTGTAATCAAGGAAATGCTTGCCTCATAGAATGAGTTTAGAAGTTTTTCTTCCATTTCTATTTTTTGAAACTGTGAGAAGAGTAGGTATTAACTCTTCTTTAGATATCTGGTAGAAATCCCGTAGGAAGCCATCTGCCCCTGGAGTTTTGCTTGCTGGGTGATTTTTGATTACTGATATAATGTCTTTGCTCGTTATGAGTCTATTCAAATTTTCTATTTCTTCTTCTTTGAGTTTTGTTATTGTGTGTGTTTCTAGGAATTTTTCCAATTCTTCCAGATTGCCCAGTTTGTTGGCATACAATTTTTCATAATATTTTCTTATAACTGCTTGTATTTCTGTGGTGTTGGTTGTGATCTCTCCTCTCTCATTCCTAATGTTATTTATTTGGTTTCTTTATCATTTATCTTTGATAAGCCTGGCTAGGGGTTTATAAATGTTATTAATTCATTCAAAGAGTCAGCTCCTGGTTTCATTAATATGTTCTACTATTTGAGTTTTTGTTTGTCTGTTACTATATTTTTTTTTATCTCTGCTCTAATATTTATGATTTATTCTGCTTGGTTTAGGCTTTATTTACTATTCCTTTTCTTACTCCTTTAAGAGTATGGTTAGGTTGTATATTTGAGACTTTTCTTGCTTCTTGAGGTAGGCTTGTATTGCAATATACTTCCCTCTTAAGACTGCCTTTGCTGCATCCCAAAGGTTTTGGATGGTTGTGTTTCCCTCTTCATTTGCTTCCATGTACCTTTAAATTTCTTCTTTAATTTCTTGGCTAACCCATTCATACTTTAGTAGGATATTCTCTAACCTCCATATTTTTGTGATATTTCCAAATTTTTTCTTGTGGTTGACTTCAGGTTTCAGTGTTCTGAAAATATTCATGGTATGATCTCAATATTTTGTCCTTGATGTGGGCTGATTCGTGATGTATTCTGGAGAATGTCGCATGTGCACTTGAAAAAAATAAGTATTCTACTTCTTTAGGATTAAACTTTCTGAATATATCTGTAAATCCATTAGTCCAGTGTGTCGTACAAAGCCAATGTTTCTTGTTGGCTTTCTGCTTAGATGATCTGTCCATTGATGTAAGTGGGGTTGTGAAGTCCCCTAATATTGTCGTATTATTGTCAATGAGTTTCTTTATGTTTGTTATTAACTGATTTATATATTTGGGTGCTCTGTTTTGGGGGAATAAATATTTATACTTGTTAGATCTTCTTAATTATGATGTAATGCCCTTCTTCATTTCTTGTTAGTCTTTGGTTTAAAATCTAGTTTGTCTGATATAATTATGGCTACTCCAGCTTTCTTTTGACATCTATTAGCATGATAAATGGTTCTCCTACTCTTCATGTTCAATCTTCATGTGCCTTTATGTCTAAAATAGGTCTCTTATAGGCAGCATATAAATGGGTCTTGCGAATTTTTTAAATTTTTAAAAATGTTTATGTATTTATTTTGAGAGAGAGAGAGAGAGCAAGCAGGGGAGGGACAGAAAGAATAGGAGAGAGAGAATCCCAACATGACAGTGCAGAGCCTGCCAATATCAAGAGTAGGATGCTTAACTGACTAAGCCACCCAGGCGCCTGGATGGTTTTTGGTTTTTAATCCATTCTGATAGCCTATGTCTTTTGATTGATGCATTTAGTCCAGTTATATTCAGAATTATTATTGATAGATATGAACTTAGTGCCATTGGGTTATGTGTAAAGCCTGTGCTTCCGGTGATGTTCTTTGTTTGTTTGTTTGTTTTTAAGTCTTTGTTGCTTTTGGTCTATTTTTCCCTACTCAAAGAGTTCCCTTTAATATTTGTTGCAGGGCTGTTTTAGCGGTAATGGACTCCTTTAATTTTTGCTTTTCTGAGAAACCCTTTATCTCTCATTTGATTCTGAATGACAGCCTTGCTGGAAAAAGTATTCTTGGCTGCATATTTTTCCCATTCAGCACGTTGAATATATGTCATGTCTTCCCTTCTGGCCAGCTAAGTTTCTGTGGACAGATGTTCTGTGAACCTGATCTGTTGTCCCTTTCAGGTTAAGGACTTTTTTATTCTGACGGCTTTCAGGATTCTTTCCTTTTCTGAGAATTTTGTGAATTTGGCTATGATATGCCTTGGTGATGGCCAGCTTTTGTTGAATTTAATGGAGGTTCTCTGTGTTTTTTGGTATACCTAGATTAGGGAAGTTGTCAGCCATAATTTGCTCAAACAACCCTTCTGCTCCTTTTTCTTTTTATTCTTTTCCTGGGCCTCCTGTGACACAAATGTTATTATGCTTTACAGAGTCACTGAATTCCCTAAGTCTGCATTCATGATCTGATACCTTTCTTTCCCTCTCTTTTCAGTGTCATTATTTTTCATAATTTTATCTTCTATAACAATAATTCATTCCCCTGCTTTGTCCATTCCTGTGTCTTGACACCCATACAGGTTTGGATCTCAGTTATAGAACTTTTAATTTTCTTGGTTGCAGAGCATTTACTTTCAGCACTTTCAATGTATCTTGCCACTCCCTTCTGACCTGCAAAGTTTCTGTTGAGAAAGGGATCAATCCAACAAAAGGATATAACAATTTTAAGTGTCCACACAACCAACATTGGAGGATCTGAATACACAAAGCAAATACAATAAATCCTTGGTGTGCAAACATAATTCATTCCAGAAACATGCTTGTAATCCAAATCACATGTATATCAAAATGAATTTCAAGAACCTTTTGCTATCAAGTTAAAATGTATTAGAAGTGTTTGCTCATCTTGCAGAAGACTCACAGAACAAGTTACTCACAATCCATGGTTTTACCATATTAACAAACACAAAGGAACAAATTGATGGTGATATAATCCTGGTAGGAATTTTTAACACCCCACTGACATCAATCGATAAATCATTCAGGCAGAAAATCAATATGGACATAGTGTCTTTGAGTGACATCTTAGAACACGGAGACATAACAGATATATACAGAAGTTTTGATCCAAAAACAACAGAATACATATTATTTTCCAGTGAGCATGAACCATTCTCCAGAATAGATCACATGTTAGGCCACAGAACAAGTCTTAATAAAATTAAGAAAATTGAAACCATACCATGCATCTTTTCTAACCATAACAGTATAAAACTAGTAATCAATCACAAAGACAAAAATACAAACACATGGGGACAACACAACATGCTAATAAACAACCAATAGGTCAAAAAAGAAATAAAAATGTATGGTGACAAATGAAAATGAAAACACAATGATCAAAAATCTTTGGGACACAGTGAAAGCAGTTGTGATGGGGAGGCACCTGGGTGGCTCAGTTGGTTAAGGGTCTAACTCTTGATTTCAGCTCAGGTCATGATCTCATAGTTTATTAGACTGAGCCCGAAGTCAGGCGCTATGCTGATCATGCAGAGCCTGCATGGGATTCTCTTTTTCCCTTTCTCTCTTCCTCTCCCATGCTCGCTTGCTCTCTCTCTCTCTCTCCCTCAAAAATAAATAAGTAAATTTTTTTGATGTTTATTTTTTTATTTATTTTAAATAGTTTGTTGTCAAGTTGGTTTACATATAACACCTAGTGCTCATCCCAACAAGTGCCCTCCCCCATGCCCATCACCCCCCTTCCACTCTCCCCCACCCCCATCAGCCCTCAGTTTGTTCTCAGTATTCAAGAGTCTCTCATGGTTTGCCTCCCGCCCTCTCCCATAAGTAAACTTTTTGAAAAAGCAGTTCAGGAGCGCCTGGGTGGCTCAGTCAGTTAAGCGTCCAACTTCGGCTCAGGTCATGATCTCGTGGTTCGTGGGTTCGAGCCCCACGTTAGACTCTGTGCTGACAGCTCAGAGCCTGCAGCCTGTTTAAGATTCTGTGTCTCCCTCTCTCTCTGCCTCTCCCCTGCTCACACTCTGTCTCTGTCTCAAAAATAAATAAACATTAAAAAAAATTTTTTAAACATTTCAGAGAGGGAAATACATAGCACCACAAGGCCACCTCAAGAAACAAGAAAAAACCCAAGTAAACAATCTAACCTTTCACTTAAAGGAACTCATAAAAAAAAAGACAAAAATAAGTAGAATGAAGAAAATAAGAAAAATCAGAACATAAATAAATGATATAAATAGCAGAAAAATGATAAGAAAAAGTCAATGAAACCAAGATTTTGTGCTTTGAAAAAATAAACAAAACTGATAAATCCTTATCAGATTCATCAATACAAAAAATTAGGGACTCAAATGAATATTATCATAAAGGAAAGAGGAGAAGCAACAACAGACACGATAGAAATACAAAGGATTATAAGAGAATACTACAAAAATTATATGCCAACAAATTCAACAATTTAGAAGAAATGGATAAATTCCCAGACAAATACAATCTTCTGAAACTGAATCAGGAAGAAAGAAAAAATTTTGAACAAATTGCTAGTAACAAAATTTAATTGGCAATCAAAAAACTACCAGGCACCTGGGTGGCTCAGTCGGATAAGCATCTGACTCTTGATTTTGGCTCAGGTCATGATCTCATGGTTTGTGAGATTGAGTGTAGGCCCTGCTTGGGATTCTCTCTGCCTCTCTCTGCCCCTCCCCCTCTTTCAAAATAAATAAATAAAACATTTTTTAAAAAACTACCAAGTGAAAAACGTCCAGGACTAGATGGACTCACAGATGAATTCTAGTTAATAATTAAAGAAAAATTAATACCTATTCTCAAATTATTACAAAAAAATAGAAGAGAAAGTAAAGCTTCCAAATACATTCTATAAGGCCAGCATTACCCTGATACCAAAACCAATAACACGATGAATAAAGAAAACTACAAGCCAATATCCCCAATGAATGTAGATTTAAAAACCCTCAAGAAAATATTAGCAAACCACATCCAACCATACATAAAAAGATCATTCACCATGATCAAGTTGGATTTATTGCAGGGATGCAAGGACGGTTCATTATTCAGAAATAAATAAGCATGGTACACCACATCAATAAAACAAAGAATAAAAATAATCTCAATAGATGCAGAAATAACATTTGACAAAACTCAACATTTGTTTAAAAAACTGTCAGCAAATGGGTCTAGAGGGAACATATCCGAACATAATAAAGGGCATGTATGAGAAACCCACAGCTAACATCATATTAAATGATGAAAAACTGAGAGCTTTTTCTCTAACATCAGAAAAAAGACAGGAATGTGCACTCTTGACACTTTTATTCAACATAGTAGTGAAAGTCCTAACCACTACAATTAGACAAGAAAAAGGAATAAGGTGCATCCATATTAGCAAAGAAGATATTAAACTGTCACTACTTGTAGATGACATGCTTCTACTAACAGAAAATCCTCAAGACTCCTCAAAATCTACTAGAAGTAATAATTCAACAAAGTTGCAGGATACAAAATTAGTACCCAGGATTTGATAATGTTTCTATACACTAATAATGAAGTAGCAGGAAGAGAAACAAAAGTAGAAATCAATAAATGCAAAAAAATTGGAAGATTCAGAAATACGTAAAAGTTAAACACACTCTTCAATAACCAGTGATTCAGATAAAAAATTAGAAAGAAAGTTAGAAAAACCTTGAGCCAAATGAAAACAAAAACAAAAACACACAAAAACTTATGGGATGAAGTAAAAGCCGTGAGAATAGAAAATTTTATACTGTAAATTAATACATTATAAAGAAGAAAGTAAACCTAATTTTAATCAGTAACCAAACTTTACACCTTATGGAACTAGGAAAAGAAGAACAAAGAAAGCCCAAATCTAGTAGTGGGAAGGAAATAATAAATATTGAAGTAGAAACAAATAAAATAGAGAATAGAAAACAACAGAACAATCAACTACACACAAAGTTGGTTCTTTAAAATATAAATTTAGCTAAATTGCCTAATAAAAAGAGATAACACTCAAATTACTATAATCAAATAAAAGTGGCAACATTACTACTTATTGTACAGAAATAGCAAGGATTATAAGAGAGTACTGTGAACAATTGCACACCAACCAATTAGATAATCCAGGTGACATGAAAAATTTCCTAGAAAAAATCAACTTTCCAAGACTGAATCATAAAAGAAATAAAAATCTGAATACAGCTATCATAAGTAAGGAGATGACATCAATAATAAAAAGCCTCCAAAGAAAAGAGCTAGACCAGATGGTTTCACTCGTGAATTTTTATCAAACCATTATCAATACTTATTCTTCTCAACCCCTTCCCAAAAACTGAAGAGGAAAGGACAATTAATACTCACTCATTTTATGAGGTCATCATTAATTTGATATCAAAGCCAGAAAAAGACACTATAAGAAAACTTCAGACCAATATTCTTCATGAATAGTGATTCAAAAATCCTCAAAAATAAAAACAAATCAAATTTGGGGACTTATTTAAAGGATTATACACCACGACCAAGTAGGACTTATTTCTCAAATGCAAGAACAGTTAAATATATTTTAAAAATAACCAATGTAATATGCCACATTAACAGAATAATGGGTGAAAACCACACAATTATTTCAAAAGATTCATAAAAAGTACTTGACAAAATCCAACACCCATTTATGCTTTAAAAAAAACCCCACTGAACAAATTAGGAACAGAAAGAAAATTCTTCAACAAAATAAAAGACATATATGAAAACCAGGAGCTAACATTCTATTGAATGGTGGAAGACTAAATGCTTTTGTCGTAAGTTCAGGAACAAAACAAGGATGCCTACTTTCATACTTATTTAGAATATTATTGACGGTTTTAGCCAGAGGACTTAGGCAAGAAAGATAAATAAAAGGCATTTAAACTGTAAATGAACAAGTAAAATATCTATCATATATTACATGATCTTAAATGTAGGAAACCCCACAGACTCCACAAAAAACCTTTAGAGCAAATAAACAAATTCAGCCACGTTGCAGCATACAAAATAAGCACAGACATCAGTAGTGTTTCCATACACTAACAGAGAACAATCTGAGTAGAAAATTATGTAATCAATTACATTTAAAATAGCACACAAATAGTAAGATCAACTTAGAAATAAACTTAACCAAGGAGGCAAAAAGCATGTACATTGAAAACAATGAAACATTGCTGAAAGAAATTAAAGAAGGCATAAATAAATGAAAGATCTCCCATAGTCATAGATTGGAAGGCTTTATATTGTTAAGATTATAATAATACCCAAAGTGACTTACAGATTCAATACAATTCATATCAAGATCCCAGTGATATTTTTTTCAGAAATAGAAAAAAATCCTAAATTTCATACGGAATCTTAATGGACTATAATTATCCAAAACAGGGGCACCTGGGTGGCTTAGTTCGTTGAGTGTCCGACTTTGGCTCAGGTCATGATCTCGTGGTTTGTGAGTTCAAGCCCCGCATCGGGCTCTGTGCTGACAGCTCAGAGCCTGGAGCTTGCTTCGGATTCTGTGTATCCCTCTCTCTCTGCCCCTTCCCCGCTTGCACTCTGGCTCTCTGTCAAAAACAAATAAACATCAAAAAAAGTTTTAATTAAAAAAATCCAAAACAAACTTGAAAAAGGACAAAGTTGGTGGACTCACACTTCCTGACTTCAAAATTTATTAGAAAGTTATATTGATCAAAACAGTGTAATATTGGCATAAAGTCAGACATATAGACCAATGAAATAGAATAGAGGGTTCAGAAGTAAATCCTTCTATATGTATGTGGTCAATGATTTTTGACAAGGGAATTAAGACTATGCAATGGGGAAAAGATAGTGTTTTCAACAAACGGTGCTGGTAAAACTGAACATCCACAAGCAAATAAAAAGAACTTGAGGAGGCCCGGGAACATGGCAGAGTAGGAGGACTCTAAGCTCACAATGTCCCACATTTACAACTAGATATCACTCACATCTGAATAAATAAACCACAGAATGACCTGACGGCTGACAGAACAAACTCCACAACTAAATTTAGACAAGAAGCGACATCAGAGAGGATAAGAAGAAGAAAAGGTGATCAAGATTTGCCTTCAAGAGGGAGGGAGCTGTGGGTGTGGAGTGGGGAAAGCACAAGAGATCTCAACCAGGATAAAGAAATCTCCATAGTGTTTGGCCTTGAAAACTAGGGGAGACCGAATTCTGTAAGTTTGTATAATGGTTATGACTTGGATCCCAGAATTTTAAAAGTCAGCTGATTCAACGTTGGGTGAGCTAAGAGGACAAGGATAGCCAGGTCCCTACCCTTAAGGAGACAACAGCCCCTGGAGAGACAAAAAAGAAACGAAAGTTTGCAAAATGGAAGGGTTATTTGTTTATACTAATTTTGGAGCATGTTGGGAGACTTCTCTGGGAACAAAGGAGGTGGCAGGTGCCATTTTCCTCCCCTGTTTCCCAGCATAACCACAGATCCACCTGCGGAAAGTGGCACTGCTCAAACACTTGCTACCTAACATGCTAGCAGTGTACCCCACCCACAAGTTCTTCTGAGGACTTGCCCACTCCAAGCCCATGGCATGTGACCCCACCCAGCCACCACACACAGATGCTGCATGTACCTGGCTGCCCCAGCTGCCAAGGTGCGCCATGCCTCTGGCAGCCACTGGGCTGTAGGGGATCAGCCTAGGACTAGCTGCTCAGTGCAAATTTTGCTAAAATTGAAATCATTCTCATGAGCCTTTCTGCAGTCATGTCCCCTACCTGCCCCCACCTGCCGCCAAGAGCTGGCTTGCTTAGGTCTCACCAACATCTCAGAGAGAAAGCACAGCCCACAGCAGGCAAAGAGTCAGTGCAGATGTCTGGACTCAAAGGATTAGTGACTCAGACACAATAACAAGGTGCAGGAAACGCCCATAGGAGATTCCCTGAAGTGCCAAGTTCTGGTGAACAGGGAATACTTCACTGCAGAACACTATAGGACTACTTCATAAGCCCACTACTTTGAAGAGCATATGTAGCTGATTTTCGTAACACAGAGAAACAGAAGACAGAGAAATCTGCCACAAAGGAAAGAATATGACAAAATCACAGCAAGAAATCTAAGTGAAACAGAGATAAGTAATATGCCATAAAGAGTTTAAAGTAATAATTATCATAAAGATACTCACTGACTTCAGAAAAGGGTCAAGGACATCAGTGAGATCCTTGAAAAAGAGATTAAAAAAAACATATCAAAAATGAACTCAATAAATGAAATTAAAAATACAATAGATGAAATCAAAGAGTAGATTACGGGAAGTAGAAGAATGTACCAATGACCTGAAGGATAGAAAAATGGGAAACAATCAAGCTAAACAGATGAGAAACAAATAGTGCTTAATGAGAATAGACTATAGAGAATTCAATGACTCTACCAAGTGTAAAAACATTTCCATTTTAAGGATCCCCAAAGAAGAGAGAGAAAGGGAAGCAGAAATTTATTTGAAGAAATAGTAGCTGAACACTTCACAAATCTAGGGTTTCGAAAACAGATATCCAGAGATAGGAGGCAAAAAGATCTCCCAACAAATTCAACGCAAGGAGGTCCACACCAAGACACATAATAATTATAATGGCAAAAGAAATAGTGATAAAGAAAGAATTTTAATGATTGCAAAATAAAAGAAAACATTTACATACAAAGGAAACCCCATAAGGCTGTCAGATGATTTTTCAACAGAAACTTTGCAGGCCAGAAAGGAGTGGCATGATGTATTCAAAGTGCTGAAAGGGGAAAATCTGCAGCCAAGAATAATCTATTATTCAGAATAGAAGGAGAGATAAAGAGTTTCAGAAAACAAGAGTTAAAAAAAATACGACCGCTAAACCACACCTACAAGAAATATTAAGTGGGACTCTGCAAGGAAACGTCTTTTGACAGGATAATATGGTTCTTATCTTTTCTTTTGTTAATGTGATATATCACATTGATTTATTTGCGAATATTGAACCAGCCCTGCAACCCAAGAATGAATCCCACTTGATCATGGTAGATAATTCTTTTTATATTCTGTTGAATTTCATTTGCTAGTATCTTGTTGAGAATTTTTGCACCCATATTTATCAGGGATATTGGCCTGTAGTTCTCTTTTTTTGCTGGGTCTCTGTCTGGTTTGGGAATCAAAATGATGCTAGCTTCATAGAATGAGTCTAGAAGTTTTCCTTCCATTTCTATTTTTTGGAACAGCTTGAGAAGGATAGGTATTAACTTTGCTTTAAATGCCTGTAGAATTCCCCAGGGAAGCCATCTGGTCCGGGACTCCTATTTGTTGGGAGATTTTTGATAACTGACTCAATTTCTTCACTAGTTATGGGTCTGTTCAAATTTTCTATTTCTTCCCATTTGAGTTTTGGTAGTATGTGGGTGTTTAGGAATTTGTCCATTTTTCTAGGTTGTCCAGTTTGTTGGCCTATAATTTTTCATAGTATTCCCTGAAAATTGCTTGTGTTTCTGAGGGATTGGTTGTAATAAATCCATTTTCATTTGTGATTTTATCTATTGGAGCCTTCTCTCTTCTTTTTGAGAAGTCTGGCTAGAGGTTTATCAATTTTGTTTATTTTAAAAAGAACGACTCTTGGTTTCATTGATCTGTTCAACTGTTTTTTTGGATTCTATATTGTTTGTTTCTCCCTTGATCTTTATTACTTTTCTTCTTCTGTTGGGTTTGGGGTGTATTTGTTGTTCTGCTTCCAGTTCCTTTACGTGTGCTGTTAGATTTTGTTAGATTTTGGGGTTTTTCGGTTTGTTTGTTTCTTGAGATAGGCCTGGATTGCAATGTATTTTCCTCTTATGACTGCCTTTGCTACATCCCAAAGAGTTTTTATTTTTGTATTTTCATTTTCATTTGTTTCCACATATGTTTTCATTTCTTTTTTAATTCTCTGGTTGACCCATTTGTTCTTTACTAGGATGTTCTTTAACCTCCATACGTTTGGAGACCTTCCAGACTTTTTCCCATGGCTGATTTCAATTTTCATAGCATTGTGATCTGAAAGTGTGCATGGTATGATCCCAATTCTTTTATGTTTATTGAAGACTGTTTGTGACCTATTATGTGATCTATTTTGGAGAATATACCATGTGCATTTGAGAAGAAAGTATATTCCACTGCCTTGGGATGTAGAGTTCTAAATATATCTATCAAGTCCATCTGGTCTAGTGTATCATTATGGGTCATTGTTTTTTACTGATTCTCTGTCTAGATGATCTATCCATTGCTGTAAGTGGAGTATTAATGTCCCCTGCAATTAGCACATTCTTATCAATAAGATTGCCTATGTTTGTGATTGTTTTATAAATGCAGTTGCTCCTGAATTCAGTGTGTACATATTTATAACTGTTAGCTATTCCTGATGGATAGACAGACCTTGTAATTATTATATAATGCCCTTCTTTATCTCTTGTTACAGCCTTTAATTTAAACTCTAGTTTGTCTGATATAAGTATGGCTACTCCAGCTTTCTTTTGGCTTCCAGTAGCAGGATAGATGGTTCTCCATCCCCTCACTTTCAATCTGAAGGTGTTCTCAGGTGTAAAATGAGTTTCTTGTAGACAGAAAATAGATGGGTCTTATTTTTTTTATCCTTTCTGATTCTGTATGTATTTTGATTGGAGCATTTAGTCCATTTACATTCAGCGTTATTATTGAAAAATATGAGCTTAGAGTCATTGTGTTCTCTGTAGGTTTCATGCTTGTAGTGATGTTTCTGGTACTTTGTGTTCCTTGCAACATTTCCCTCATAAAGTCCCCCTTAGGATTTCTTGTAAGGTTGGCTTAGTGGTAATGAATTCCTTCAATTTTTGTTTGTTTTCGAAAATCTTTATATAAATCCTTCTATTCTAAATGACAGGCATGCTGGATAAAGGAATCTTGGCTCCATATTTTTCTTGTTCATCACATTGAAGATTTCCTGCCATTCCTTTCTGGCCTACCAAGTTTCAGTAGATAGGTCTGCTACTACCACTATGTGTCTCCCTTTGTATGTTAGGGTCCATTTATCCCGATCTGCTTTCAGAATTCTCTCTTTATCCTTATATTTTACCAGTTTCACTATGATATATCATGCAGAAGATCAATTCAAGTTATGTCTGAAGGAAGTTCTCTGCACTTCTTGGATTTCAATGTCTGTTTCCTTCTCCAGATTGGGTAAATTCTCAGCTATGATTTGTTCAAATACCCCTTCAGCCTCTTTCTCTCTCTCTTCCTCTTCTGGAATTCCTATGATCCAGATATTGTTCCATTTGATTGCATCACTCATTTCTCAAATTCTCCTTTTGTGATCCTGGATTATTTTATCTCTCTTTTTCTTGGCTTTCTTTTTTTCCATAATTTTATTTTCTAATTCACCTATTCACCCCTCTGCCTCTTCAATCTGCGCTGTGACCACCTCCATTTTATTATGCACCTCACTTATAGCACTTTTAATGGTATAAATTCATCATGACTATTTTGAAGATCCTTTATTTCTGCAGCCATGGAGTCTCTGCTGTCTTCTATGCTTTTTTCAAGCCAAGCGATTAGTTTTATGACTATTGTTCTAAATTCTTGTTCAGTTATGTTTCTTATATCTGTTTTGATCAGTTCTCTAGCTGTCATTTCTTCCTGGAATTTCTTTGGAGGATAATTTTTCTGTTTTATCATTTTGGCTAGTTTTCTGTCCGTTGTAAGTTTAAAAACTTGTTATGTTCTCTGTACCTGAAAGCACTGGCATATTAAAGGGGGCTCATACACTGTCCAGGGCTTGGACGTTCAGGAGGTGTTTTTTGGAGAGTGTTACTTGCTCTCTCTTGTTTTGACTTCGGTTATTTTATTTCCCTACTCGTAGTGATGTTTTGGACTCTCAACCATGTATGTTTTGATTTGTTCCTTGAAGTAACCCTGGAAAGGAAAACAAACAGATAAACAAATAGGAAACAAAAGCAAGCAAATGCACAAATAAAACAAACAAGTAAACAAACAGGAACAAAAGAACCAAAAGACAAAAGACAATCTAAAAGCAAAAAACCAGAAACACCAGCTACAAGTAAAGAACAGGGTGGAGGTGTTGCTGATGGAAGGGCATATACAAAGATAGAAATGACAGGGGCAGGGAAAAAGAGAAAATAAACATTGGCCAGGCAGAGAGACTAAAAGGCTTAATCCAGAGAGAGAGAAAGGAAAATAAAGAAGAAGGTGAGGATAAAGAAACGGAGATAAATTTACCCAGAGAAACTACATGGCTTGATTATTCCAGAGAGAGAAAAAGGAAAGTGTAGATCATGCCTCAAGAGGATGGATTAAATATGTCTGTTTAAGCAAACCAATAACCAGAGTAACCAGGCTAGAGGAAGGAAGAGATAAGAAGGAGAAAAGGGAGAATATATCTAAATAACAAGAATTGACCTAGAATTTATCCAGGCAATGCCACAGTACTGGTCCAGAGGAGGGAACCGTCTGGTTCCACAGCTTCCATCCAGCTCCAGCACATAATGGGCTACCCAGCATGGACTGGCGTGGATTGGTGTAGGTGGCTCCCACCTCCGCTGTGGGCCCCATGGACCAATCACTGAGGCCCCGCCTTGGTGGTTGTGGGGAGAAAAATGGCGACCTCCCAATCCCTTCCTCATGGACCAGGTTTCCCAAATCACTCCTTTGAATCCATCCTCACTGTGCCATGTGTGCAGACAAGGTGGGCTGTCTCACTCTGCAGTCTCCTGTGTCCCCCATTTAGCTGGATTTTAGACTCCCGCTCCGTGCATGTTAATGATGCCTTCCAATATGTGGTTCTGTGACTGTGCTGCAGCACTTCAGGGGAGTGGACAGGTTTCGTCTGCTGCAGACTGTGCCCCTGACCTACCACTGAACCTGGAGGTGACTTCCCTCCTCCCCAGGTGTGCAACCAGGATAGCCAGCCCCAGTCCGAGGAAAGCCCTGCAGGTAGAGATAGGATCCCTCTCCATCCCAGTCTTAGGTTTTTCTCTTGTCCAGATATAGTCCTACACTTCCCCAACTGCTCTTTCTCTTCCCTTTGTCTTTCTGCAGAAGGGGATCCCTACCCTGTGTGCCTACACAGCCCCTTATATCTCTCCCAGTTCATAATCACCCACCTATGGGGCCATCCAGGTTTCCCATTTTCTCCCTGGTAGACTCCATCTCTTTTCCTCCCAGAATCTTGGGGTTCATAGTCCTTTGGCTTCAGCCTTTCTTTATTTGAGAGACTCAGGAAGTACGGATCCCCCTACTTCTCCACCATGTTGGCCCCTCCCTTCCTCTGTGAGAAGAAACAAAAACTGTAAGAGTAAGAAAAAAAGAAAGCACAAAAGCAAAAAAAAATAAGTATATCTGTAAAGATTAGTCAAGAGAAGCACAACATTAAAGGAGATAAACTATGATACAAAATATCTGAAATGTGGAGGGAAGAAGGGTAAAGAATGAGTTCAAATTTAAGTGAACATAGAAATGGGAAGGTGGTGGTGAAGTAGGAGGATCCTAGGCTCACTTAGTACAACTAGATAACTATCAAATCATTCTAACTACCCCCAGAAATTGGCCTGAAGAGTGGCAGAATAAACTGCACAACTAAAGGTAAAGAAGAGGTTACATTGAAGAAGATAAGAAATGTGTAGATACAGTTTGGGAGAGAAATGGATCATGACTGTTGCAGTGGGGAGGGAGCTACAATCACAGAGAAGGGTGAGAGACAGATTATCACATAAGGAAATGTACTGGTAAAACAAATCCCCATAACAAATGGCTAGGGAAGACATGGGGGCCAAATTGTGTGAGTTCTTACATCCAGCAGAGCATAAAGCCTGGAGTTTTATTTTTATTTTTTAACAGTTTATTGTCAAGTTGGTTTCCATATAACACCCAGTGCTCATCCCCACAAGTGCCCTCCTCCATGCCCATCTCCCCCCTCCCCTCCCACACCCATCAGTCCTCAGTTTGTTCTCAACATTCAAGAGTCTCTCATGGTTTGCCTCCCTCCCTCTCCCCCACTATTTACCCCCCTTCTTCTCCCCCATGGTCCTCCATTAAGTTCCTCTTAATCCTCCTATATGTGCAAACATATGGTATTTGTCCTTCTCTGCCTGACTTATTTCGCTCAGCATAACACCCTCAAGTTCCATCCATGTTGCTACACATGGTCAGGTTTCATTCTGTCTCATTGCCATGTAGTATTCCATCTTATAGATAAGCCACACCTTCTTGATCCATTCATCCGTTGATGGACACTTAGGCTCTTTCCATGTTTTAAGCCTGGAGTTTTAAAGATCAGATGTGTCATCTTGGAGACAACATGGAGGATATTGGGTCTGCTCTTGGAGAAAATGCAGGGCAAACAGCCTGTGGACATACAGTGTGGAAAAGCCAATCTGAAAAGTGCCTGGGGCACACAGTGGGGAGTTTTTATTGCTCACCTCAGAGTGCATCCCAGAGAGACTGCATTCATGTAGAGACACCTCTGGGAATAAAGGATCTGGCCAGCGCCATTTTCCTTCTCCATCCTTTAGCATAAGCACCGGGCCATCTGCAGGAGACAGTGCAATGCCTACACTTGCTACCTAACTTGCTTACACCAAGCCCCATCTCCCCACTTTGGTGAAATTGCCTCTCCCAATCACCTTTACTTCAGTCCCAGGACAGTGGGTCTCCTGCCCCAGAAGACCGACCAAAACCCTTACTCACACATGGTTCCCAATGTCAGAGCTGTATGGACCCTGGATTCTGGTGGCAGTGGGAACAGGTTTCGTTTTACAAACAGACCAGAGCATACATAGTTAAAATGCACCACATTCGGACCAGGGACCAAGCACTGCACACAACAAAGAGAGTCTCTACCGACTACTGGCCTGAAGAATAAAGTGGCTAGGAGTAAACAATACAGCATACACAGCACATATTGGAGACACTCTCTGAAGTATCGGGCCTATGGGAAGAAGGCCACTACATGGCAGGGTATTCCTGGATCTCTTCTTCATAAGGACATTACTCTTAAAAAGAGGAGATGTAGCTGACTTCCGAATACACAAGAAAGGGCACAGAGACTTAAACAAAATGAGAAGACATAGAAACTTATCCCCAAAAGAGAATAGGACAAGGACATGGACGGAGATCTATGTGAAACAGATATAAGTAACATACACGATAGAGAATTTAATGTAATGATCACAAAGATACTCACTGGACTTGAGAAAAGAGTGGAAGCCATCAGTGAGACCCCTAACACAGGGATAAAGAATAGCACAGAAGAGTTAAATAGATGAAATGAGAAACACACTTGATGGAATGAACAGAAGGCAGGATGAAGCAGAGGAAAGAATTAATGACTCAGAAGACAGAGCAATAGAAAGTAATCAAGTTGAACAAAAGAGAAAGAAGAATACAACACGAAAATAGGCAGGGAACTCAGTCACTCTGTCACATGTAATAACATTCATATTATAGGAGTCCCAGAAGAGGAAGAGAGAGAAAAGAGGGTTCAACATTTATTTGAAGAAATAATAGCTGAAAAATTCCCTAATCTAGGGAAGGAAACAGATATCCAGATCTAGGAGGCACAGGGAAGCCCCAACAAAATCAACAAAAGTGGATCCACACGAAGACATATTGTAATTAAAATGGAAAAATGTACTGATGGAAAAAAATTTTAAATCAGCAAGACAAAAGAAGTAACCCAATACAAGGGAAACCCCATAAAGCTAGCAGGGGACTTCACAGCAACTTTATGAGTCAGAAGGAAATGGCATGATAGGTTCAAAGTGCTGAATGGGAAAAATCTGCAGCCGAAACTACTCTATCCAGCAACGTTATCATTCAGAATAGGAGAGATAGAGTTTTCCAGACAAAAAATATCTAGAGGAATTCATAACCACTAAACCAATTCTGTAAGAAATATTAGCGGGGACTCTTTGAGTGGAAAGGAGATACCCAATGTGACAATATGAAGGTAGGAAACACAAAAGCAGTAAAAATAAGTATTTATGTAAAAAATCAGTACAGGAACTCACGAAATAAAAGATGGAAACATACACCTAAAACATAGGGGAAAAGATAAGTAAAGAATGGGTTCAAACGTAAACGACCATCAAATTAATATAGACAACTATATGCACAAGTGGTTATATACAAACCTAAAGGTAAGCATATATCAAAACCTATTAGTTTGCAAAGAATAAAGAGAAAGAAATCCAAATATATCAGTAAAGAAAACCAGCAACCATGAAAGTGAGAAAGACAAGAAAGGATCAGAGAAAATCTTCAAAAACAACCACAAAATAAATAATGAAATGGCGATAAATATATATCAGTAATTATTTTGAAAGTAAATAGACTAAATGTTCCAATCAAAAGATATAGGATGACAGGATGGATAAAAAACAAGACACATCTATATGCTGCCTGCAAGAGACTGATTGTAGACATATAGACACCTGGAAACTGAGGAGATGGAGAAACATCTATCATGCAAATGAATGAGAAAAGAAAGCTGGGGTAGCAATACTTATACCAGACAAACTATGATTTAAAATAAAGACTGTCAAGATGACAGAGTAGTAAGGGGACCCTGAGATTGTCCTGTCCTTGAAACACAGCTAGATCCACATCAAACCATTTTGAACACCTAGGAAATTGACCTGAGGATTAACACAACAATATGAATAACTTGAGCCAGAGAACTTCGCAGGCACATGATGCGGAGAGGTGAATTGGGGGAGAAAAAAGCCTCAAAGCTATGGAGGGTATGTAGCCATTTCTGCAGAAAGGGAGAAAAAAGAGATCTTGCATGTCAGGATCATGCAAGAAAAGCACTCTTTCTGAAAGTAGCCAGAAAGAAAGAAAGAAAGTGAAAACACTAGCAGGGGACTGCACAAGAAATCTGTTCCCAAAAATCAATGATGGAGAAAAAGGAGAGGGTTTCAGCACTGCCAGTTTTCTAGAAACAGTAGAGCGTCGAGTCTGAAGTTTTGGAGCTCAGTGCCTGGCGGTGCTCCAGTGAGGAAGTAGAGTGAAGCCCCAGGAGCAGGCAGTGTGGTCTGAGGGGTCATTTTACACATGGGGAGAAGTGGTTACCCTGGCTGGCGTGCATTTGGTAGAGGCGATACAGCCTTCCCATGGGCAAAACTACCTGTGGATCCCGGAGAGCTGCCACGTTTACTAAGACTGGGACCAAGACACCATCTGAGTGCAGCAAAACCTGGCGCCAGCTCTGTGTTGTGATTTACCATAAACCTTGAGCCTCTACTGCTGTGTGATCAAGTGAATGTTTTATGGGACAAGTTGGTACCTGGCCAATGATTACTGAGACCCTCACCCAGAAAATCAGCGCAGGTCCAAACCATAGGGGTCTCTGAAGTGTGGGGTTTTCAAACAGCCCCATCTGAGATAAAAACACTGGAGGGAAGTGCCACCTGTCAGGTAGACAGCTTGGACACAGACAAGGTAAAGGCAAGGAGTGAACGGAAGCCTGAGACAGGGGAGGGGTGATTGATTGCATGTCTTTGAGGGACGAAATTCTGGCATCAGAGACTAGGGAGCTGGACGAAGCCATTTTCACCTCTAATATGCGTGCATGCAGGTATGTGCACAGAAATTGACCCCAGTGAACTAAGCAACACCACCAATTGGAGAATGAGGCTGTTACACCAAGCCTCTCCAACCTGCACCCTCCAGGCAGATCCCCCAGAAGACCAACACAAATACCTTCCAGTTGATTGGTCTATGGACCATAATGAGATGCAAAAGTTTCAGTTCTAGGGGAAACTGGATCAAACATCATTCAGGTTTCATTCTGTTGGCTTGTTTCTTTGCTCATTTTCTTTGCTTCTCTTTTTCGTCTGTTGTTTTCCTTTTTCATTCTTTTTTTAAAAAATAGTTTATTATCAAGTTGGTTTCCATATAACACCCAGTGCTCATTCCCACAAGTGCCCGCCTCCATACCCATCACCTCCCTTCCTCTCCCCTCACGCCATCTGCCCTCAGTTTGTGCTCAGCATTCAAGAGTCTCACATGGGTTGCCTCTATCCCTCTCCCCCACTATTTTTCCCCTTCTTCTCCCCCATGGTCCCCCATTAAGTTCCTCCTAATCCTGCTATATGTGCAAACATATGTTTTTTGTCCTTCTCTGCCTGACTTATTTTTCTCAGCATAACACCCTCAAGGTCCATCCATGTTGCTACACATGGCCAGATTTCATTCTTTCTCATTGCCATGTATTATTCCATTGTATAGATAAACCACATCTTCTTGATCCATTCATCTATTGATGGACATTTAGGCTCTTTCCATGTTTTGGCTATTGTGGAGAGTGCTGCGATGAGCATTGGAGTCAATGTGCCCCTATGCATCAGGACTCCTGTATCCCTTGGGTAAATTCCTAGCAGTGCTATTGCTGGGTCATAGGGGAGTTCTAGTGTTAACTTTTTGAGGAACCTCCACACTGTTTTCCAGAGGGGCTGCACCAGTTTCCATTCCCACCAACAGTGTAGGAGGGTGCCCGTTTCTCCACATCCTCGCCAGCATCTAGCGTCCTCTGATTTGCTCATTTTAGCCATTTTAGATGAGGGTCAGAGGGAGAGGGAGATACAGAATCCAAAACAGGCTCCAGGCTCTGAGCTAGCCGTCAGCACAGAGCCTGATGCCCGGCTCGAACCCACGAGCCTTGAGATCATGACCTGAGCCAAAGTAGGATGCTCAACCGACTGAGCCACCCAGGCGCCCCACTCCAGCTTTCTTTTGACATCCAGTAGCATGATAGATATTCCTCCGTCCCCTTACTTTCAATCTGAAGGTGTCCTCAGGTCTAATAACATGAGTCTCTTGTAGACAGCAAATAGATGTTTTTTTTTTTTTTTTTCCATTCTTCTATCCTATGTCTTTTGATTGGAGCATTTAGTCCATTACCATTGAGTGCTGTTTTGAAATACATGGGTTTAGCGTCATTGTGTTCTTTGTAGGATTCATGCTGCAGTGGTGCCTCTGGTACTGTGTGTTCCTTGCAATATTTCCCTCATCGATTTCCCCATAGGATTTCTAGTAGGGCTGGTTAGTGGTGATGAATTCTTTCAATTTTTGTTTATTTGGGAAGACTTTTCTCTCTCCTATTCTGAATGACAGGCTTGCTGGATAGAGGATTCTTGGCTGCATATTTTTTCTGTTCATCACATTGAAGATTTCCTGGTATTCCTTTCTGCCTGCCACGTTTCAGTAGATAGGTCTGTAACTACTCTGATGTGTCCCCCTTTGTATATGAGGGTCTTTTTATCCCTAAATGCTTTCAGAATTCTCTCTTTGTCCTTATATTTTTCCAGTTTCATTTTTTTATGTTTTGCATAATATCGATTCAATTTATTTCTGATGGGAGTTCTCTGTTCCTCTTGGATTTCAATGTCTGTTTCCTTCCCCAGATTGGGGAAGTTCTCTGCTATAATTGGTTAAAGGACTCCTTCAGCGCCTTTCCTCTTCTAGAATTCCTATGATACGGATATTGTTCTGTTTGATTGTATCGCTCAGTTCTCAAACTCTCCTTTCGTGCTCCTGGATCAGCTTCTCTCTCTTTTCTCGGCTTCCTCTTTTTCTATAATTGTGTCTTCTGATTCACCTATTCTCCTCTCTGCCTCTTCAATCCGTGCATTGGACGCCTCCATTTTATTATGCACCTCATTTATAGCAGTTTTTAATTCATCACGACTATTTTTAAGCTCCTTAATCTTTGTGGCAATAGCTTCTCTGGTGTCTTCCATGCCTTTTTCAAGCCCAGCGATTAATTTTATGACTATTGTTCTAAATTCTTGTTCAGTCATGTTGCTTATATCTGTTTTGAGCAATTCTTTAGCTGTCATTTCTTTCTGGAATTTCTTTAGAGGAGAGTCCTTCCGTTTCGTCATTTTCGCTAGCTTTCTGTCTCTTGTTAGTTTTGAAAGCTTGTTATGCATTCTGCACCTGTGAGTACTTCTCTCTTGACTGTCCAGGGCCTGTCCGTTCAGGAACTGTTCTTTGAATGGTGTCTCTTGGTCTTTCGTTGAGACGTTGGTTATTTTATTTCCCTACTCGTAGTGGTATTTGGGACTCTCCGCCATGTGTACTTTGGCTTGTTTCTTGAGGTAGCCCTGGAAAAGAAAACAGACAAACACACAAAGAACAAAGGCACGCAAACGCACAGACAAATCCAACAAACAAGCATACCGGAAGGGAAAAGGAAAAGAAAAAGAGAAAAAGAAGAAAAAAAATTCAAAAGGCAAAGGACAGTCTGAAAGCATAAAACCGGAATTCCCAGCTACAAATAAAGAGCTGGGTGTATGCAGTGCTGATGGAAGAGCATATACAAAGAGAGAAATGACAGGGGCGCGGAGAAAGCAAAATTGGACAATGACCAGGCAGAGAGACTAAGAGGCTTAATTCAGAGAGAGAAAGAGGAGAATATGGTAGGAGGCGAGGAGAAAGAAATGAAGATAATGTTACCCAGAGAAACTACATAGTCTGATTACGAGAGAGAGAGAGAGAGAGAGAGAGAGATAGGAAGGTAATGATGGATGTGTAGAATATACATCTAGAGAATGGATTAAATGTGACTGTTTAAGCAAACCAATGACCAGAGTGCCCAGTCCAGCAGAGGAGAGGGATTCGAATGAGACAAGGGAAAATATATCTGAATAGAAAGAATTGATCTAGAATTAATCATGACAGTGCATCCATGCTGGTCTTGCCTGGGACTCTGGTTTAAAAAAAAAAAAAAAAGCAGCGCTCTGGCTGGG